>NC_092209.1:28925425-28938280 GCF_043381705.1 Parasteatoda tepidariorum | reverse complement strand
TATATATGTATACACCCAGTGGCTGCAAGGTTCAGAATATGGAGAATATGTATATCTTGGATATTTCTCTATAATTAGTTTCTTAGGAATTGAAACGTAAATTTTATATTTTAATACAATAATCTTTTAAAAAATAATTAAAAAGTATAATGCACTATTTCATTTTTAAAAATTAAAGTTAATAACATAAAAAATGTGCTGAAGTTAAAATAGAAATATAAATATGTTTACTAAAAACTATATAATTATTTTTAGTTGTATAAAAAATTAGAACCATCACTTTTTCAAATTATTTTTAAAATGCATCATGGAAGTTTTGTGAACATTTTTGTACACTTTCTAAAGGGTTCAAAAGCACAAAAAATTCAAAATGCATCTTGAAAAGTTTCAAATAAATCTGTGTTCAAAAATGATTTATATTGGGTTGGTCATAATTTTAATAATTGATATCAGTTTCACAAATAAAAACTACGCATTCAAAAAATAAATAAATTAAATAAAATGTTGCAAAGCAAATAAACAAAATGTGAAGTAAACCTGCTAAATCTATCAATTGTAAAACTACAACTATCCGATAAATAATGCATTTGTTAAAGGAATCGGGGCAATGTTATGACTAGCCTAATTTTCAATATGTTCACGACAGAATTTTCTTCTTTAACATGGTTTTTCTAAAATCATCAGCCAAGGAAATAAAAAAAAAGCCACTGTTTAAGTTCCTTACACCTGAAGTAAAGTTATAATTTTAAATTATGTTTACCCTCTTGCCGTTAAGAATTTTCTGGGTTTTAGAACAGACAAATAAATTAAATATTTTAAGTTATAAACTTTTTTTCTTCTAAAATCACCAATTTGGCGACATTTTCCCACCTTGATGAAAATTATATTTTTATAATTTTCCATTTTTATAAAAATTACATTTTTATGAAAATTACATTTTTATGATTATGTTTTTTTGTGCCATTGTCAGCATAAGCATATAGGAGATGATAAAAGATAGGCTAAACTTGACCCAACAGCCATGAGATACTATTACAAATTCTCAGCGGCTTATAAAAATATTTATTATTTAGATAAAAGTTTTATTTCATCTGACAGAGCCTCCCATTAATAATCTTTAAGAGTTTTCCTTCTTTCTTTTTGTGTGTAAAATAACAAGATTTCCAAATGGGAAATAAGATGCTTCTGTATATTAATAAATTTCTGGTAACTTGTTAAGTATACAGGATGTTGGACTAAAAACATTCTGTAGCTTTAGGAGCAAAATTAATTTTAGATTTGAAAACCCCAAACCCGAAGGAGGCAAGATCAAGTATTTGTATAAATGCAAAAAAAAAAAAAAAAAAAAAAAAAAAAAAAAAAAAAAAAAAAAAAAAACATTGTTCCCTATTATAATCTGTAGAATGTCTGATTTCTTAACATTCACTTTTAACAGTGCATTATTTCTTTGCAAATTGAGCAAAATTCGCTATCAAATTTAATAGAACGCATTTAAAAAAATATTTTTATAGGAGTTCTTAATGTTATGTAACAATATTTCTGCAGAGTTTACCTTGAAGGTTTTTTTCCTTTATTTAAGTAATTTATGACATTTTACATTACATTAGATGTTATTTTCAATTCTTAATGTTCAAAATAACAAGTCAAATCCGAAATTAATAAACCCTTTTTTTTTTAGCAAAGACAAGTACAGGTTGCGATCACACTTTAAAACAATTTTATTAAAATTGCGACAGTTGTTAACACAATTTTTTGCACGCAATAAAATGGAATAGTAATAATAATGCGTCATTGAAAAAATATGCCATCTTTCCTCTAAAATTTTAACAATGAAAAATTCCTTTGTGTACGTTTTCACTATTTTCGATTTGCCGCGTAAAACATCACGCAATTTTTCCGTTTCATAATGATCAACAATGTAGTTTAACCTATCAAAAGTTTCCGCTCATAAATGATGTCACACTTCTTTTTCGATAATTTCAACCCCCTCCTCCCCTTTGTCACAGAGTGTCACGCATTACCTTACCCCCAAAGCCCTCTTGTTACACGTCACGCTATTTAACATAAACTTACTCAGCAGCTTAGAAACAAAAGACATGCTACAAATGACGTTTCAAATATTATCTATAAACTTTCAATTATGTGTTTAAATGATATTTGTGAGAATTTAAACAAGAATGTACACAGAAGAGCCATTACATTATGACCACCCTGCTAATAGCATGTAGGACCACCTTTAACCCTCAAAACTGCTAGCACCCGCCGTGGCATTGATTCCACAAGGTGCTGATAGGTAGTCTGAGGTATCTGGTACCAAGCGCTCACCAACTGGTCCTGCAATTCCAACGAGGGGGTAGCGTGGCAGCACGAATTTGGTTTTCCAAGTAGGACCACAAATGCTCTATTGGATTAAGGTCAGGTGAATTTGGGGGCCAAGACATGACTTGAAAATCACTGGAATGTTCCTCGAACCAATCCATGACGATTCGACCCTTATGACATGGTGCATTATCCTGTTGGTAAACACCATCCCCCGCAGGAAAAACTGTTGCCATGAATGGGTGAACCTGGTTTGCAACTATGTTCAAGTAGCTTACAGATGTCAGGGATTGTTCTATGAGGATTATGGGTCTTAATGTGCCCCATGAAAACATTGTTCCTGGGCGAGAAACCATGAAAATCTGGGCAAGCCCATTGCTATAAATGGAGGGTGGTCATAATGTAAGGGCTCTTCGGTGTACATGATGACATTCGATACATGATGTACACTTATTGTCCATCATCATCATCATGTACATGTTTATGTACACAGGGCCCGACCTAGCCTAATTTGGTCGGGGGGGGACTTCTTTGGGGGCGTCCCTCTGCTTCACTACTTTAGTATTGAAGAACCGAATTATTTAGATTTTTGATCTCATTATACATATATAACATGAAAATTGACTAGAACCTAAAATAGCTATAAATACCCCGTCCAATGGCTAGACGAAATACAGTTCTGTACACTTTATTGATTTTGCTGACAATTCTATGCCCATCATTAAAAGGATATAGCACATCTGAATTGCCAAAGTTGGAGAAAAATGCTATTTAAATTTATAATTAGAAAATGTAAAGACTTATATGAAAATTTAAAGCAATGTTATTTTAACTAATTTATTATTTTCTTTCCATCAACTGAGTGAAAGATGCATAAAACGATCAATAATGGGATAGCTGATTGTTAACTTTGCCATATAGCTGCAACAATTTCAAATACTTGCTGACATTATGCTGGAATTCAGCTAAATTTTCGCAATTACGATGGCTTAATTAAGCCAATCAGAAGCCCGTTAGTCCCGTGATGCCATTATATTGTACCGATTATTTTTTAGCCATACCAGACTTTTTATGTATTTAAATAAACTATTTTGTTATTAAAATTAAATGAAAAACATAGGTCATTTCAACGGGAAACGTCATGTTAAAATTTGCTTCCATTTTACTATTGGAACGACTACTATTGAAACGAAGGCGATAAATTTCTGTTTGTAACTTCTATGAAATCACGAGTTTCCGAGATTTTAAATGACGATAAATACAATTTCGAGATAAAATGACGATAAATTATACGGTCAAGAAAGGAATAAAATTCGTATTGTCATCAGCCTCACAGCTCTGGATAAGGTTTTAGTATTATGGTTAGTCGGGATAAGGTCGAAATTTTGATTAACGATGATTTGTGTGAAATTTTCATTGACGATAAAATTAATTTTGAGACAAAATGGTGATAAATTCTACTTCTAGCCGTCAAAAAACGATCGAATCTGCAGTGTTATCAAGCATGGGATAAAAGTATATGTTTGAGCACTCTATCAAGTCGGAAAAAGGTCGAAATTTAAATTACGATGTTCCTCCCTTCTTCACAGAGACGAAAATGAGGTTAACACATTGTAAAAATCAGCCTTTTTTTATGATTTAGTTTTAATTCTTCACTAAATAAATTTATGTTTATTCTTCACGTCTTTATGTTTTAATTACATAATGAGATCAGTTCATAAAATATAACATGTTAACATGCCCAAATTTATATAATTATTTAAGGAATAACTACTTTGATGCAGAAAAAAGACAAGTATTCCTTTTATATATATATATATATTGCATCCTTTTTATGCTTTTTCAGCAGAAATGATGTGTCAATCACATAAACTATACGAACAATGAATTGGATTAGTTGTATTGTATACGAAAAAGTAGTGTTAAATAATTCGTTATACGCAAAGTATTTGGTTAGATTAATTTTGTTAGGTTGTATTAAATAATAATTTGAGTAGGGTTGCATAGACAGTTACTTAGAATAATTTTAGCAGAATATTTAGAAACATTTATTTATTTAGAAACATTTATTTATTTAGAAATATTTATTTATTTAGAAATATTTATTTATTTAGAAATATTTATTTATTTAGAAATATTTATTTATTTAGAAATATTTATTTATAATAATTTTGTATTTTAATAGAAATAAAAAAAAATTTCTTGATTCTTTATAAAATGGGTGTAAAAATTTTAAACTATAAACGGGTTTTTGGTGACTCATACTGTCATACCAATTATAAGTGACGGAGTTTGTCTTTTTCCAGCAATATAGCATACATATTATACGATACTCAAGTTATGGCTTTAAAGTTGTGTCAGGAAGTAGTACAGTCAGGAAGTAGTACACTGCTGGAAGTAGTACAGTAATCTTGTCTCACAACATAGATGGAAATAATTTTAATATTTCTGAAGCCTACAACGATAAAATGCCCCGAACTCATACTTACGGTAGTTTTGTGACTGCCGGACAGATTTTAAATTATCTCTAAAATTCAATACATACAGAACTTCGACAACATCGCTGATATCTCCAGAAAATAGTTAAAATTGAAATCAAAGTACTTTTAAGCGGTTAAAGCCCCGGGCGACAGCTAGTTATAAAATATTTAAGGATAAGCCCCTAAACCATTGAGTCTTAGTACTTGAAAATCCGATCATTAGATCAAAAGTTATTCAGGGCATTCACAGTTGTAGCTAGTTTTAAAATATTTAAGGATAAGCCCCCCAAACCATTAAGATTGAGTCTTAGCACGTGCAAATTTGATCATTAGATCAAAAGTTATTCAGGATATTCATTATTTTGCTCACATAAGAATATTGTAAGCATCTTGTGACAATTTGATGCTTCTTTAAATGGGTAAATTTGATGCTAAATGTTAAATCAATAGTTTTATAAATAAACTAAAATAGAAAGAAAAAACAAGTATGTATTTTTTTTTATCTAAACTTTAATTTATGCTTTGAAATTATCTGTTTAGGAATGGTAGTTGAAATATGTTTAAGTTTCTAATCTTGTGAGGTTTCATGAAGAAAAAAAAGTGAAAATAAAAATGATATTACCATAAAACTGTTTCAAAAATATATAATTTATACTAATATTATGAGAGGAGTTTCCAGATTTCTACATCTTTCAGAAAAACGTGCAATCACATATTTGAGCAATACAAACTCATAAGTATCATCATTTCCTTCCAAGAAGTGCTAAGCAAATAGTTACTTTTTTTTTTTTAATTATGAAGGACGTGTTTCCAAACTAAATTGAAACAGTTCCTTTAAAATGAAATCCCCCCTGCCTGGTTTTTCTAAATATTTTACCTTGTTTCAGTTTCACTTTTCTAAAAATCCGACAGCTTGGTTTTCACGATATTAGGTGATTCCAAAATTTGAAATCTAATAAAATACAACACAATTTCATAAAATAGTATTTATTCATTAATAATGCAATTTTCTATAACTCAACATTTTGTACATTTTGGTATATCCTTTTTGAATGAATTTTCGAATAAATTTTATGTTAAAAAAAGTTACGGGTGTCATCGGCGGCTTAGAAAATTTTTATTTCTAGTGTTTCTATCGAAATTTGAATTTTAAGAATTTTAATCAAAAGAGGAAATCAAAAATTTGTACTAGTTTTTTTTTTTTGCCTCAAATTTGTTTTTTTTTTTTTTTTTTTTTTTTTTTTTTACGTGCAGTGTACTGCAGTTTAGGAAAAATTAATTATGATTTTTTGCAGTCTTGTCCTTTTATGAATAAACAAGAGCAACACCTCTTTCTGCTTCGAATAGGTAATTGTTTGTTTTCTATTACTTCGAATAACTCGATAAACTTGTTTATATTCATTTTTTATGGGTTTTTATGGTTAAAAAAAAAATATTTTTTCCAGCTATTTTCATAATTTTAATTTTTTAACTGTGTTTTAGTTTTTTTTTAATGGCTGGATATGGAAAATGGTAAACTAATATGATGTAACAATGAGCAATGAAGCACAAAATTCCGCATGGATTTAGTACTAAGAAATTGGAAAATAAATGGGTTATGTTAAGTTGAAGAATTTTTATCTTCCGACTTTTTCTACAAAAAAAAACAACAAAAAAAAATGCCAAACACTTTTTTTATTTAAACAATTGTAATAAAAATATTAATTTTTTCAATACAAAAGTAAAAATAATTCTAACATAAAGGAAATTTAACTACAAAGAAAAACGCGTATTAATTCATAACAGCCGTTTGGCAACAAAAATCACCACTCTTTGAAAAAAAAAAAAAAATTCAGCAGTATTTTGGTTTTATCGGCTATAGGGACCATGACGCCAAGTTTACTAACGCGTAGGAGAAACACACCAGAATCTGAATTGCAGGGATCATCGGCTACCGATAATACGCATAGGTGTACGATAATACGCATAAGCGATAATATCGCAATCATTAGTCATAATATTACAAATCGAATAAAAAAATAATGCGATCCTTAATAATAACAATATTATATTGTTATTATTAAGGATCGCATTATTATTATTATTTTTTTGTTTCTGTTTTTTTTTTTTTTTACAGGGGAAAAAAAATAATGCGATCCTTAATTAGTACAATATATATATCGAATATGATAATGTTGTAATTATTATCCGTTAAATAACGTAAAAAAATAATATCGTGAACATCATTCAAAACGATAATTATTGAATACGATATTATTGTGAATGTTGATAAATTTTATTAGGGTAGCAAAAATATTTATCAATGCAAACATAATCTAAATTAATAAAATTAGAAAAATATCGCAATACAATGTTAAATATCGATATTTTTGACAATAAATCACGTTAGTTAAATTTGGCTCTGATCGGTTATGGAGACCAATGTTTGTGTTGGCGAAAACTCGGATAATCAGTCGCCAATCTATGATTCTTATTTTCGCACAGTTCTGGTCGTATGGATACGGCTCCCAGTAGAACACCGAAATAAAGCATATCTGGCAACTGGCAATGAACGGGTGGGTGACCATTTCGATAAATGACTACTAAAAATGCTTTATTACAATATTTTTTTATAACCGTCATTGAACAGCCGACCCAATTTTGGGTTTATGACTACCAATGTTCAACTCCGCAGCCTTGTAATTTTGAACCCAATTCTGAAGACAAAAGAACTTCTGCTGCAAGTATTGGAAGAAATTTGCCTTTGTGGAAGACTTTTTTGATGAACTAACCCGCATTTGCGTTACATGAGGAGAAAAATGACGAAAACTTCCCACAGTTAGCCTGACGGCGAGGGGACTCTAACCATGATCCACCTACCACTGAGGATGTTTTATGTCAGCACTGTGGTCAGTGCAGAATTCGAACAAATTCCAGCCAACCGTGATCCACCTACCACAGAGGATGTTTTATGTCAGCACTGTGGTCAGTGCAGAATTCGAGCAAATTCCAGCCAACCATGATCACAGCTTTTCCAAGTTGTCGCCAACAGGAACATTGACTCCATAACCGATAAGAGCAAATTTTAATGTTACGATCCATGTCGACAGATAATAATAAATAGCGATATTTTCTTATTTAACTAATTTTTATTATTTTTACATTGGTTAAAAATAAAGTTATCGGTGTTTATCAGTTATATGGGCAATGGCGCTAAATTCTCTAGTACGTATGAACAACGCTTAATTCTGGTTTACACTGAACACAGATATCGAATGCGATCCTATCACGATCATTATCATTAGCAATAATTATCGAACGCGATAATATAGTGATAATTAATGGTTAAACATCATATCAAAAAGATATAGTTCAACGAATATTACACGCATTAATAATTATTAAATGCAGTATTATTGTGAGTGTTTATAAATTGGTACTTATCGGTTATGGGATCATGTGTTGGCGACTGCTTTTTCGAGTTGTTGCCTACACGAACAGTGGTCTCTATAACTGATAAGTAAATTTTTTTTTTCTTTACCGTCGTTGAACAGCCGACCCAATTTTGGGTTTACGATGTTCAATTCCGTAGCAGTACGATGTTCAATTCCGTCCGTAGATTGTGAACTAATCCAGAAGACAAGGAAACTCTTGGATCAGTACACCCAGAGGTTTGATTTGTTATGGGGACTTGGAGGACTTTGTGACCAGACAGATTTAACGTGCATCAGTCACCATTTACTACACTGAGAGTCTTCGGCCGGCGGGGATCGAACCTACGACCTCTTGGACATGGGCCCAGTGCCCTACCAACCAGGCTATTTCGGCCCAGGTACAAATTTTGATATCACGATGTATTGTAAAAAATATCGATTTTTAGAAATGTATAGACGTTCATTTTTAATATTTTTACATTGGTCAATATTTTCGTCCTTGTAATAAAATTTATCAACACTCATTATAATATCGTATTCCATTGTAATATATATAATTCTCCAGATTATCTAGATTCTGATAAGTAGTTTTATAGTTATTAATCGCGATCTTATCGTACTTGATAACAGTGAGCTGGTAATAAGTGTAAACTATACTCTAGCGTTGTTCATATGTGTGTAGCAAACTTAGCTTCATGACCCCTATAACAGATGAGTACCATAAAAACAAATTAATGGGTACGCTTAATAACAAAAACCTCGAAAGTTACACTAAGTTAAAGCTTCTGAATGTTCATTAAGTTGAAACAACTTAGTGCTTCTACTCTATCTCTGAATCTTACATAAATACATTTCTATTACTTTTTGCAATTAATTTGTATGAGCAAAGCTATAATATGACTTACTGAAAATTGGTTTTAGTTTGCCTAATTTTAATTAATTATTAAAAAAATTATCATTTCTTAATACATTGAATTGCAAATTCTATTAAAATATAAAATAATTTTTTAGCTTGTTTTGTTGTATTATGATTGCATGTTTCTCAGCAGATAGCAGCTATAATATACTTTTTAATGATATTTTTTCTTAAATTTTCGCATCGGGGAAAAAATGGCTCTAAATTCCAGAAAAGTTGCCGACTTCTGAGTTAGTCAGGGTTTTTGTTTCAACAATATTCTAATTTTGACATGGTTTCAATTATAAACTAATTATATAAATATATACGAATTACCCTTTGATGTTGAGAATATAGAGTCAATTCGTGAACTATGAAATGATAATTTAAAAATGAAAAGAAAAATTGCCATCTCTAAACTATTCTTATGAGATTTGAAATGCCAATTCATAAAACCTTTGTTTATAAAATGATAAATCAAATGTAAAAAAAAGAAAAAAAAAGAACTTGGATGGACCATTGAGCAAAGAGCGTGTGAATGTAGAAAAAAAGAAAGAGAGAGAGAGAGAGAAAGAAAGAAAGAAATCTCTGTAAACAAGAAAGAATTTCCATATAGTTAATTTGTAACACAAATAGAAACTTTCTTTTGGGAAAAATTCCACTATGTCAGTGCTTATTATATAAGGAATAGAGGATTACCTCTTTTTCAGAAGGGAGGGTCTGTACTTTTCCAAAAAGAATAAAACGATAATCGCATTCAAAAATTCAACATCAAACATTATTCAAAAAAGAAGAAAAAAATGACAGGAGGCAGTTGGCTGGAGTCATAGGGAGCATTCACCTCAGTCTAAGCCTCAGGCCATCACTTATCTGCGAAAAGGACTACTGACATTGAAAATAAGGAGTTTTGCAACCTGTTTTCTCTTGTTATTGTCATTAAAAATAACAAGCATTGAAAATGCGCGCGTAACGCAAATTTACCGCGAATAATCACATTCTACAATTCAAAGAATTACAAGAACTGCACGAGGCTGTTTACCTGATCTAACACAAAACGATAAATAACTTACTGATCCAATTACTAACTACTATTTCAATTACTTTGCCGTAAAAACATGTGTTTAACTTCTACTTTGATTACTTATTGATAGCTTATACTTCGTTTATTGGCTTTCAAAACCAAACAGTTTGAATTTTATATTACGTTTGGCGGTCTAAAGAATTTGTTTCCATTAAAAGAATGTAACGGATTTAAAAGCTATAAATACAATAAAACTTTTGGTAGAATTATTTTTGATTACAATGATATTAGCAAAAATTTTGGAAATATCCGATTTTGAATGTCACTGTGAAGAAGAGAAATATTTTTTAATTTGTTGATTAATATTCTAAACATATTATTACTGGTAGTTTAAATACTAGAGAAAATTTAGAACAATAAAATTTAAAGTTAAAAGGCACAAGTTTCAGGCCCATTAACCATATATCTATTAGTAAAATTCGAAAATGCTTTCTAAATTATCTCTATAGTTTTTGTCAGAAGGTTTGCAATAAATTCTCTTTGCCTTTAGGTCTATTTACAGAAAGGAAATGGGTAGTTTATCACTGCTTTAAAAACTTTTTTTCTAAAAAAAATAAGGGAATTATATATAACTTTGTCTAATTTTTCCAAAACTAATCTTGCTGTCAAGCAACTTCAAAAGAATTTTGTAGTAACTCCAATATAAACAAAGCTAAAAACAATTATGCTATTATCTATACAAAATTCAACGTTAGTCTTTTAAATAAAGAATTAATAAAAACTAAAAACGTCAAACTTATCATTTCAAACAATAATATTATCATTAAAAAATGTTAGTTTCCTATCAGAGGTCAATAAATTAAAATCAATATAGTATAATTTTCATACTTAATAATTAGTTCCAAATTACATAAAATACCTAATAAATTTGAAACACTTGTGGGCCTAACCTTCCCTAACTAAAGCTGACACTATTTTCTCCAATTGCTTTAATGAAATTATATTAATAATAAATTATATTAATAATAATAAATTATTAATAAAGGCTTTTAATGGATTATTTCCAATAATCAGTCTATTTTAGATTTCATTACAAACAACAAAATTAAATCTATTGCGACCTTTGATTTGCAGAATTCCCCTTTCTTAAACTAAAAGATGTTCTTTTGAGTTAGTGTTATTGTTTTGTCCTAATTGTGACTTAGATCACTGGAAAATTCTAATTAATATGTGTTTCTTTAATAATTATCTTTATAATGGAAAACACTTAATTATTCAAATAGATGGAATACCATAAAGATCTAATTTTTCGTCGCTTTTAAACTTATTTTTACACTATTATGAAAAAAATTATGCAGGAAATATCAAATATGTTTTTAGATTTAATGATGATTTAACTATGGTTAATTTTCAAAATTACTCAATTTTGCTAAACAATGTTTACTTCTAGGAATCAATATTGCTTCGTAGTCATGGCGATAAGATAAATTTTAATTTTTTGTATTTAAGTAATGAAGAAGAAGAAAACATCTGCATTGTTGATTTGTACGATAAAAGGAATGATTTTAAGTTTAAAATCTATAAAAGATTCTAAAAAAGCATTATTTAAGTAGATTCGAAAAAGCACTTTTTTTCATAATAAATAGAATTATAAGAATTTAAAGCAATTTTTATTAATTTCAAAAAACAAATAGATTTACTTTACCAAAATTGGATTAAAAACGACAGTTATCCGACAAATGTAATTAAGTTCAGTACAAAATTGTTGAGTAAACTGTGTATTAAAATTAATAAAATAACATAATTGTATAATTTATGCGAAGTGCAAATCCTATTCGGGAGCATCTCTGGCTACCAAAAATTATGATTTGATCCGTACTTCATAATAAATAGTTAAAAATTTTATAACTAACAAACAATTTCTTTCAATATACAATTAAATAATAAATATTATTCAATAAAAATTAATAAATTAAATTGCTGTATTTGAAATTCGACTTTTCGTCAACTACAATTTTTGAATTATTCAATATAGTATATTTATTATCTTGGGCAAATGGTAAAGCACTTAACTTCAACAAAAAGAGGTTTAAAAAGATATATATTTTTACTTGATTAAATTACGTTAACGAATCAATAAAAATTTTTCTGGTGTTCCTCACGCTATTGTATTGATATATTTTACTTTGCCCGGTGGCTGAGCGGCAGCGCTTCGCGCTGTCTTGCCACAGGTCCCTGGTTCGATCCTCGGGTCGGGCAAGGTTGACTCAGCCTTTCATCCCTTCAGTGGGTCGATATATGAGTACCATGAATGCTTGGGAACTGAACACTGGGGGTTCCGCGATCGACTGACCACCTGACCGGAACATCTGCTCCTGCACCCCAGAGCCCAAGGCCAAGAAAACTGAGATGGGCACAGTAGGCCTTGGCCCTCTATGAGCTGTCGCGCCACTGAGTTTAGCAGTATATTTTACTTTGGTTACGCCAATACAATATCAGAAAGCACTATTTTTTGTGGATGTAATCGTGTGAGTTGGTGAACATATTGTATCTTTTCATTGGTAATTTTTCAAATTTTAATTATTTTTTTAAGTTAAATTTCAACTTTAATAATGTTCTTGTGTTTTTGTGTGCATTTTTTCTCGTTTGTTTTGGATTCTGTGTACTTGCGGCTTATTCACAGTAGATAAACAATATATATATAACTATGTCAGTGCTTATTATATA
>NC_092209.1:28794505-28925415 GCF_043381705.1 Parasteatoda tepidariorum | reverse complement strand
TCATCGTTTTAGTATGGATTTTGAGAAAATTCCTGAGGATAAAATGTAAATACTATTAGAGAGGAGAAGACTAATTTAATGCAATACGGAAGTGTAAAATCCCACCGAACGAAACTTCACGCGTGTGTCTGTGGAAAATCTGAATCAAACTTCATATGTCAACTCCTCTGCAGTATCTGTCTCACGACATTAAAAAAGAAAAGAAAAATGAACTATCACTATTTCAAAAAGTTTCGTCGCACGCGCGTTTTCACTGTAAACGTAAAATATTATTGAGAAGAAAAAAATATGATATTTTGTACATCTTTTGAATAATTTTTAATAATATTCTGCCTCTCACTACGTAATTCAATTTATCAAAAATTATTAGACGTCGAATTATTTTTTTGTAGTTGCGTATTTCTTGTCTGAAAAATGCGCAGTGCGCCTCACCTTGCTTAAATTCCGAATTAGTTTTTGAGTTATAAAAATTTCATTTTCGGTTGTTTTTGAAACAATTCATTAATATTATTCTGAAAGGATAACAAAACATTCGTGTTTTCTCTCTCTCATTTCTTTTTCTCTTCTATTAGTTTACATGACCATATAGTCTTGTTTTCATTAGAATTATATATAACTGAGTTATATATAATTATTATATATAACTGAGAGTCGTATAAAAGTTGCGAAAAACTTCTAGGGCAGTTAGGGCACATAATCAGGAATAAAACTGCTTAAGAACAAATTCACGAAAAAGTCGTCCTACGCAGCTAGGAGCGCTTCCTATATTACGAACTCTTTCTTCATGTACTTTTGAACAGGTCTACTAGGCAAGCACCCTAGAGGCGTATGACGACATTTCCGGGCTTCAGTTCCCACGCAATTGTAATCCTAATGATGTTCCCTAACTCTTCTAGAAGTTTACCGAAACATTTATACGATCCTCAATATATAACATTTTCAAACTTGAACATATTGATAAAAAATTTGAATGAAAATGTCATTTAAAAAAATCTGTTGCCTTAGGAGCAAAACTTATTTCAGATTTGAAATTGCCCCATTCGATTAAGACAAGATCAATTGTTTGCACAAAGGCAACAAAGTATTTGTTTCTCAGTGTAATTTGTAAACTTATAATGCTGATGAAATGATAGAACTGATAATGTTTCATACAAACATGATTTTATTAACGATTATGCTATTTAGAGATTCAATTTGAAAATAAAGATAATTTTCCTCTTTATAATAACTAAAAACTCTTGCAATGCTTGTAAGTATCATTTTATCAATTTTACAATGACTTTCGTTGCATCATATGTATTCTCACTTCATATACTTCTTCCTTTTGTCTAATTAACATTAATCGTTTTAAATTTTTCTATAAATAAGAACTAATTAAATAATTAAGAATAATCATACAATGCCTGATTAGATACTTTTCATATATTTTAACCACATACAAAAGTGACATCGGCACAAGGTGGTTTAAGCCTTTAAGTAGAGAATAAAAAATCGAAGAAACTAAAATTTGACAAGGAGACAACGACACGACAATTAAAGGGTTCCCGAATCACTGAAATTCGTTCACATTTAGTGTCCTTCAGTCTAAGAGAGAATGACGGCATCACTAACCAAGCGAAACCGGACATTTCGTTCTGATTCTATAACTATACACTATCGTTATTATCTGAATTTGATGTAAAAAAGTTACTAAATTGATTTTTATTTATTCTTCCAAGTCTTCTAAAAAATAAAATAAGCTAAAACGTCATTACACCTTTTTATCGTCACTAATAACTAGGGCCGTGGTAGCCCAGTGGTTAGAGAATCGAACTCCGGTCCGAAGGAGCCGGGGTTTGATCTTCGACTCCGCTAAATTGTTGTTGTTGAATTACGTCGCACTAGAGCTGCACAATGGGCTATTGGCGACGATCTGGGAAACATCCCGGAGGATGATCCGAAGACATGCCATCACAATTTTGATCCTCTGCGGAGGAGATGGTACCCCCACTTCGGTAGCCCGACGACCTGCGCGCGAAGTCGAGCACTTTACGGTAGCACAGTTTAACGAGGACCAATACCGCACACCCTCGGTCCCTACGCAGACTGATTCAAGTGGTCACCCACCCACACACTGACTGTAGCCAGTGATGCTTGACTTCGGTGATCTGCTGGGAACCGTGTCTTAACGATCAGTCCACTGCGGGACTCGACTCCGCTAAAACCTACCGAGTAAATACGATATACGTGCTTGTAAAATCTGTGAAACTGAAAGTCCTATGGTCAGTCACTGCGTCTGGATAAAATTCCCTTCCTCTTCAGATCTATGTCTAAAATGAGGAAGTGACTTCCCGAATGATCAATGCTGCCATCTATCCGTGGGTTTCTGAGCTAAGACGTACTTTTACCCTTGTGGTGCTCTCTTTTCAAAATGAAAGACACACCCTCCTGACTTTATTCGCGAATGACCAATGGCTGGTGAGCTTGGCTTATCCAAGAGTTATTGGAAATGGCAACAAAACTAATAACTGGTGGATTCAGCTAGCAACACTGATGAATAAAAGGAGAGACAAAACGAAAGCCAGCACAAAAAGTATTATAAGTCCAGTCCTGAATTATGCATCTGAACAAAAAAAGACAAACAAAACAAAACAAAAAAGAAGAGGCTAATATTGCCAGCTAGGAAAGAAAGATTTAGCTAATCATTTTTGACGTAGTCGAAGAGGGTAATTGCTACAGGAGAAGACAAGTACGGAAATTTACGAAATTTATAAGGGCATCGATGCATCAAAACTTAATTAAGTTAAACAGAATGAGATTTGCCGGGCACATTTACCGTTTAGATGCAGCTCACCTAACACATAAGATTTTCAAACATAAATCAATTGATCAAGAGGACATCTAAAACATCGATGGCTAGACTTCACTAAGGCGGATTTTGAAACAATTAGAGCACTGAACTGGCCTGATCTTGAGACAAGGAGAACGGAGAAATGTTCTAGAGAAGGCCAAGGCCCAACTCAGGCTGTTGTGATATTGATGACAACAATGAATGTAATTTCTAGAAAAAGTATGAGAGTCAAGCGGAAAAATTTATTGCAAGAAGTATGGCGATATAATAAGAACCGCGGGAATTGCAACTCTTATCATATAGTGGGTTCTTATACTTATCATATAGTGGGATAAGTATTTGCAGCCTAATATCATTGAAGTCTGTTACCTGGGAATCACAGCAGTTTGAAAGTCCTAGTCTTTGAAGAAGTTATGCCGGGATTAAAATTTCTTCAGGAACAAGAACAGGTGGAATATGCCAGGAGCAAGATCGCGGAATTGCAACTCCCATGTGGTGGCGCCTCTTAATTCTTTCATTTTGAATGTTTGCCTCATAACAAGCCTCATAAGGAAGGTGATTTCCGAAACAAGGAAAGAGGTTCAACCTGTTCTACTACGCAACGAGCTTTTTTGTTTATAAACGACTGGCTTTTAAGGTCTGTTTACACGGTCCAAGTTCTTGAATCCGAGAAATTGGCGGAATTTCTTTGTCCAAGAAATTGGATGATTCGTTGACACTATCCAAATTCTTGAATGTCACTGTTTGTTCGGAAGAAAACCTTGTGCATGCGCATTGCTCTTATTCAACGTTATTAAATCTTACTTAGATGAGTTTAAAATTACTAAATAAATTCATATAAAATCATAATAACTCAAATAAACAGTAACAGATCAATTTATTTGGACTAAAATATATGAAAACAGACAACAAAACGACATAATCTGATGCCTGCTTGTTGATGTCACAAAACCTAAGAAGCTGATTGGTTAAGGGAGGAAAACTTGGATGGAAAGTAGAACATGCTCTACTATCATTCAAGGACTTGGACCAAGTACTTGGATGATTGTTCACACAATCCAAGCTAAAAGCAAAACAAGTTTCAAGTCAACCAATCTTCGTCCAAAAACTTGGATCGTCTAAACAGGCCTTTATGAGGCAATATTTATGTTTTGACTTGAAGCTCGGTTAACAGTTAACTTAGTTACGCTAGAAAGGAAAATATGACTAGTTGTCCATTATAGGATGGATGGCCGAATATCTTTCAGCCAAACTTTGTGACAGGTTGTTGCGAGTGACGAAAGCAGAGTTATTTCCTTCTCTTTCTTTCTTTGAAGCTTTTAAAGCTTTTATTTAATTTTTATTATTTTCTTCTTCGTTAGATTTGTGTCTGTTAGCTTTTTTTTAGTCCGAAACTGGTTGAAATTTTAATCGATGACAAAATGGAGATTGCTGGAAACATCGATAAAAAAATCGAATAGGCATCAGACATTTCACTTAACTGTCTGTAGCTGAAAGTTGAACATTCTGCTTAGTCCGAAATTTCGATTCATGATAAATTCTGCTTGTAGAGGCTAGGAAATGATTGAAACTTTCATTGTCACAATAAAAACAAAAATTCAGTAATGGTTTGAATGTTGCCGATAGTCTGAAAGAAGATAAAGTTTTGGATGACGGTAAATTCTTTTTGGTGATAAAATGTCGCTGAATTTTAGTTGTATAGGTTTGAAAAGGAGTGAAACTTCTCATCAAGGGTAAAGCTGCTGTTGAGATTTATAGACCCTAGCTAGTCAGAGTGTCGTCAACATATTTCTCATTAAAAATTTTCGGTGGTAATTTCGCTTGTTGTAACAGTCACGAAACGATTGAAACAGCTCCCTTATTTGATTGTAATAGCCAAACTTTCCCTCACATGAAATTTTAATCCATGAAAGATATGAAATGTTGATTGCCAAAGTTTCCACCATGTAGCCGAAAGCGAGGAAAACGCAGCAAAAAATATACCGGCTTTAAAAATTTACTTAAGCAAGGGACATCCAAGAAGTATTCGATTTTATGTACGTGGAGCTGAATACTAAATTTATCTAAAAACACCTAGCTTAAGTACCGTTATTGATTTGATTGCTTTGAGATTACTTAAACTTTCGTCGCAGCAGTGAAGCACATTTGTCTCACCCTTTGCACTAAGAGTTCGCTAAGAGCTCCCACGCAGCTCTAAAATTCAAACGAAACTTTATTAGTGTGAAAACTTCGCAAAGCCTCTAAGAATTGTGCTGCCGGTGTCATCTTGTAGAAATGTTGTAAAGACAAAATATTATGAACTGATATGAGCTAGAATGTTGATAAATAAATCGCTGGGCACAATGCAGACCTTGTGTTGAAAGAACGAGTTATCTCGTCCCTAACACACAGCGAATATTAATGGAAGGCGAGAAATCTCGTCCACTGCTATCAAAGAGTTGAATTATTACCTAATAAACTTACCCCATTGCGGTCGTACGTCTAATCTCAGCCAACACAGTTTTTTATACCGTTCAAGTCTTATGTCCGCTCTGTTGTACGCCACCACAGTAGAGAACGATACCCATCTCATTGCATTGAACAATGCTATTCATTTAAGTTGATAGGCTTTAGGAGTCAGTATACATAATTCAAAATAATGCTTTTCACTTTTATAGTGTTTGTCCTTCTTAAATGATTAAATAAAATGAATGAATTAGTGGTAAAAATGAACTTTTTCCCACCATTACCCTGCATATTGTGTTCGTCCGACAAAAAATAATTCCTTCCAGTATGAAAACAATGTATAGGTAAACTAAATACAACTGCAAAAGGTTAAAACTTTTACCATAATAGTTAATACAGGGTTAGTTCGTTCAAATAAAATCTACAGAGTAAAATGTTTGAATTGTAGTGTAGCGTATCAAGCTAAGTTAAAGAACTGTTCAGTTTTTTTATAAAGAACTTTTATTTACAAACAACACAAACAGTAACAAATATGAATTACCCGTAACGGGCTAGTGAAAAGATCATAAAACAGCAAGAAAAACCCGTAACGGGATATAAGGAAACTCACTCGTAGCGGGATAGATGAAATATTATAAAACAACTAGATAAAGTGCCCGTAACGGGATAGTGAAAACTCAAATTCCACACAAAACTGATTCTAAAAAATCAACAACTTTTTGGTGTTCTAATTTTATCGTCTGCTTTTATTATTTAAATTTATCTTTTTATGTGTTTATTTTATTTATGCTTTTGCCAGCCGTTAGTTTTTAATATTTTTACCTTTATTCATGCTTTTGCAAACCTATTATCTTTCTTATATTTTTAGACATTATAGTAGTTTCATTACCCAGCATATTATGTCCGTCTAACAAAAAATAATTTCGACCTTTATGTTAATACGTAAATGCGACCGCAAAGCGTTAAAACTTCCAAATATCACAGTTATTTATAGGCATAGTTCGTTATCATTAAACCTACAATTCAAAATGCTTTAATTGCTGTTTCGTGTAACTTTTCCCCTCTGAGATTATAGTAAAAGCAACCGATCTTTTAATTCATTATTTATTCACGTGAAAATCCAACAAAAATGCAAAAATAGTAGTTCATACATACAAGGTTTAATTTGCTAAGTACTTGACGCTTAAAAAAAAAAGAGTTTTCGAATCGACTCCAATCCAAATACTCTTAGGCCTAAGAGCAATTATACATTTCCTGTTATATATAATAAGTTGTACAATACGGTAGTATCTCTATTTTAAGTATTTATAAATAAACAAACAAAAGAATGAAGGGGCATTTGATCAAATGACACAATGAAAGTATTAAAATAGTAGAACAAACTCAATATGATCAAAAAGCCTTCTTTTTTCTCTCCAAAATAATTGCCTATAACAGGAGAAAAAAAAAGCATTCAAGGTTTTTGCTTTAAATGTTACGTGAAATTTATTCTTAAAATAGCTTACTCTAAATGCATTCATTAGCATAACAGTATTTAGAAGAAAAGCGCTTTTCTTTTTTTGAAATAATTATTTGTCCTTTAGTACCACAACAATGCTCTGAATATAATATAAAGTTGATGTTCTTTTTTTTCTTTTCAGATTCTGATGAATGACTAAACAACATTTTTATGGTGTTTTTCTTAAAAGTCGATCTCCACTCAGGCAGAATAAAGTCACTCAAAAAAAAAAAAAAAAGATTTTGACATTATTTTTTTCTTTATATCTATAGCTAAGTAAGTAAAAGAAAACGTTATTTCTTTAAGAAAACGTTATTTCTTTAATAAAGAAATTATTTGCATTGATCTAATTTATTAAATTAACCCGGAAAGAGAGTTTATCGCAGGAAGGTGTCATGGAGATCCGTTACTAAACCATACTGATTTTGCATGAGATTTTAAAACCGTCGTTGAACAGTCGACCCAATTTTAAGTTTACGACTATCTACTTCCAACTCCGTTGCCTTGTAATCTTGAACCGAATTCAGAAGACAAAGGAACTCCTATATCAAGTATTGGGAGAAATTTGCCTTCGTATCCGAGTTTCGTGCCGATGTTTGCCTTTTTGATGGAACTAACTCGCATTTGCGTTACATGGTGAGGAAAACCATGCTGTAATAAGCTTCTTTCCCCACCGAAAATTCCCTTCGCGTATTTTAAAAGTGATAGTGCCTAAGTTTTCAGTTTTAGGCCTAATAACAATAAAATAATTTTATCATCTTCAATATAATACGAAAGCCTCGTTTTTAAAAGTTTTATTTTGCACTATTAATGAAATGATTAAAAAAAAAATCACAAGTTCAAAAGGCAAACACTGCTCTCCATTTTATCTAAACGAGTATTTCAAAATTCCTCCATGGGCTACGATTGTTATTAGATACCTGCAAGTGATGTCATCGTTGGTAAATCATGGTACTTGTCGATTCAGAAACCAATCAGGTTTCTGACTCCCCCGTGACGTCATTTACAGATATCCAATTAAATCTCAAAATCTCATTTAAATCACATGGTTAGGCATAATTACTTCACTTCTTTCTCGAGTTGCAAGTACCCAAATTGTATGGCAATAGAAAAATATAAATTTAAAATTTTTTGAAAACGATTTTGATTATCATTTTAGACCTGACGAAAATAAAATAATTTTCTCATTTTTAATACAGTAAAAAAGTAGTTTTTAAAAGTTTCATTTATATTCTTAAATATTATTTCTAAAATATTCTTAAATAATTAAATATTCTTTCCAAAAAAAAAAAAATTCGCCAAATTAAAACGGAAGTACTATTACCCTTTTTATCTTAAAGAATAATTGAAAATTTGTAGAGGAATGACGTTTTATAAGGTTTTTAAAAAACATTCCCTGTAGCAATCGAACGAATATAAATTTAAAATTTTTCAAATAGGATTTCTGAAAAATGAGACTTTTTTAAAATATCACGTGCTATTTATCTATTTCACGAGCGTTGACAATAAATTCTTTTAATAAGCTTCATCAGCAAGGTTTCCGAGAAATAAAATTATTCTAAAACTTTTTATTTTCATAATATTTTTGTTAAGTTTTGTGTTGAAATATTATTTATTATAATATTATTTATCATTTTGTGTTGAAATATTATTCTGAGAGAATTATGTGGATTAATTTAAAATTCAAATTCGTTAAAAAACTATTAGGTCAAGTTTAGAATTCCTTAAGCCAGCGCCCTCTACACTAATTCTGAAAATGGTGCTAAACGACAATATAAAAAAAAGTCCCAGTTTTGTGAAAATGAAAAGCGTTTGTGATCCAATTATTTAATATTTAATACTTCAATCTAATGATGCATTATCTGGGTTCATAAAAATTTTCAAAAATTGAAAATTATTCGCTGATTTTAATAAATTTTATCTAGGAAAAATCTCGCCTGATTGGAGATTGAAAAAAAAAGTTTTATAGCTTTTAAATTATCTAAGTTGTTTGTCTGTTCTAAATCCCAGAAATTTCCTTACGGCACGATGATCTCGATGCCGATGATTTATATATGATTTCAAATTATAGTTTTATATCAAGCGTAAGGCCGTTAATTATTTTATTTATTTATTTTTTGGCGAAAGAGCTTTGAAAATCACTGTTATAAAGATATTTTTTAGGAGAAAGCCATAGTTTAAGTACATTAAACAAGAACAAAGCTTTAAAATTAGGTTGTGTATACTGAACTGCTCTAAAAAATATCTGGGTTTTAAAAGGAACAAATACCCTAAAAATATTATACAACTTTTTTTTTGCAAAACATAAAAAAATTGTCGAGATTTTTTTTTATAAATGTTGTAAGCCTAGATAATGCAGCGCAGAAAACTGATTTAATTATTAAAAAAATTAGATAGCAAACGCTTTCCATTTTTACAAAACTGTGGCTTTTCTTCAGATAATCATTTTGCGCTATTTTTATTTTAACAAAGTCTACGCTTATTTTGAAAATGGCGCAAAATGTCAATATGGAGAAAATCGTTCTAATTTTTTAATAATTAAATTGCATAGGCTCATAAATTACATAGACTCACTACATAGGCTCATAAAACTATTCAAAAACTGAGAATAAGGCAGTGATTTTGATAATTTTCATCTAAGTGGAAAAATATCGCTCCACTGACGATTTTCAAAAAAAGTTTAATAATTTTCAAGATATTTAAGTTATTTGTCTGTTCTAAAGCCCAGATAATTCTTCAAGGCAAGATTATATAGTTTTAAATCAAAAAAATAAAAAATTTAAACAAAAAATCCATAAAAAGTAATTAGAAAAAATTCTTCATTCATATTCAAAGCTTATTAGTAATTTGTTTTGTAAATTATAGAAATTTTAATGATGAATTAATATTTCTCTTAAATCTAAATAACTGTAAATAAGTACAAAGGCGACAAATTATTGTTTGGAAGTCAACCCATCTTTGAAAAATTTTTATCTTTAAAGCAAAAAGGGACACCGGTGTCGTTTCCGATGCTACATTTCACAACCAAAAATTATTATCTATTTTTCACTTATTTAGACTGGAATTAATACAAAACTTATTAGAAATTTATTTTGTAAATTAAAGAAATTTTAATGATGAATTAATGTAGCTCTTAAATCTAAATAACTGCAAATAAGTACAAATTTGAAAAATTATTGTTTAGAAGTTAGCCCATGATTGAAAAATTTTATCTTTAACGCAAAAAGGGACAAGGCGTCCGATGCTACATTTCACAACCAAAAATTATTATCTATTTTTCACTTATTTAGACCGGAATTAATACAAAATAATGAAAAAAGTATGAAAAATATGTTGAATCAAAATTCTGCATCAAATGTAGCGGGAAAAAATCCTCTAATTTGACATTAAATAACTCACAAACTAATAATCGCATCAATAACATTTTCATATCAAAATGTTCTTTAAACATTTTTTTGAAAGTGTGTAAAATTTAATTGTCATCGAATAATTAAGTTAAGTTACAATGAGGTGAGAAGCGTGCACGGCGAGACATTTTCGCGACAACTGCGGGAATAAGATTATTTTTTAATATAGAGATTATTAAAATGTCACGTAAATGAAAGGATGGGACATGCATTTAAATGTTTCACTGTCTTCTTCTGAAACTAGAAATGTAACCCAGTTTGTAACGTTTAGTTCACAAATACTCAGAGAAAACTAATAAACAAATGTGACAAAACAAAGATAGTTTAAAAGATACACCATCCTAGAGTCATGGAACTCATTGCGGGTAGTCACGTCTCTTATTTTATTTTAGGCTTAACAATATATGATTCCGGATGAAGTAAATATCATAAAACCCACTAAAAGCACGTAACGACATAATAGCGGTTTTGTAAGAAGTGTTTTGAATATTAAGTATGCAATTTAACTCCCAAAACTAAATTGCACAGCTTTCTTACAAAGGAGTATTTTTCTTAGTATTTAAATTGATTTCTAAAAACTAATATTTAATTTATTAATTAATATTTTTAAGTATACTAAAACATTTCAAGAAATGATTCTGAAATTTGCAGTAATGTGCCATTAACATTCGGTACTTCGGGTTTGAAGATACCCTTCTTTTTCTTAAATGTGTAAGGGTGCGAGTTGTATCTTAGACCAGCGCCCTCTAGAGGAGAAATGCTGCTGTCAGTATCTGTAGCTGATAACAGTGCCCGTTAATTTAAATCAGCTTGATTTGAATAAGTTGAAATGAGCTTGATTTAAATCAAATGATTTTTTTAAAAAAATAAATCATCTATTTAAAACTTTACAAACCGCTTCAGTGTTTGTTTAAAGTTCTTACTGGCGTTAATAATTTTAAAATTTATTGCAGACATTGTGCTGGGTTCATAAATTTCAATTAACGAAATCACGACATCAGTACTTAGAGCGCAATAAATTATAGCACTTCTGTAATGGCGTTTTAAATCTCTGTTTTTAATTTTTCAGAATGCTAAATGAGAACAAAGGGAAGATTTAATATATTTTTTTTTACTTATTTATAAAGCCTTTAAAAGAAATTTTTTGCAAAAAGCATAATAGTAACGAAAAACCTACAAATTAATAGTTTTAAACCACAATCTTCAAAACCACAAGCAATTTTAATATTTGAAATACATTTCTGAATTTTAAAGTAGATACAGTATTAAAAGAAAATTATCATAATACAGCATAAAAAAAGCTGTTGAAAGAAAAATTTAGAATGCTTTTCTTATAGTGAGATAAATATATCTATATATTTAAGTAAAAAGATTAGTTATTCTATATGTTATCAATCTGTAGTTAGGGTAAAGTATAAGACACTACAATATATTTTGTTACTTCAAAAAAAAAAAAAATTTTAAGAAAAGAAAAAAAAAACTTTAGACCAATTTTTTAAACCAATTTTTCAGTAGTTAATAATGATACATTTCATTACCATTTTCAATAAATTTCGGTCATGCATTTGTATGTATTATATATTGCGATATAATACGAACGTTTGTTAATAATTGTGACAAAAGGTACTATCTTCTGCGTTGTGAGCTATTTTAGGTTCTCCAAACCTGTGCTAAAGAATTTATTTTTTAGTTTTCGGTTTCTGAGATATTTTTTCCAATCAATTTGAAATTAAAATCATATGTGCTTATTTGAAAGCAAAACTAAGGAATAATGTGAGCCTTGATACGCAACAGTCAAGTTACTGATCCAGTTCAGCCTTGAACTGACTTGACGAATTAAAAACAATTAAACATTTAAGAACGTGCCAACAAATTACTTTTTCGAGACAAATTACTTTTAATGCAGTTACAAGCTCTATTTAATCGAAAAAGTCATCCATAATCATAAACATGGAATGCACAGCTGGATAAGAGGTATTTTTTTGAACATTATTTAACAAATTTTATAAAATTTGACGCCTACTAAAATGTAAAGTTTTAACAACCTTCAATACGTTCCACTGTTAGACTGGAAAATCTATGACAGTAATTTTGTTTTATCTGGAAAATTATATACAATCTAAATCCACAGGCTGTAATTCCATTATAATTCTAACTATTTTAAAATGTCCTAAACAAAAATACTATTTTCAAACAAAACAGAAGAACCACAAAAACGCAAAAAAGGTGCCACTTCCCCAATTGTGTTTGGAAGACACAGTTGGGGAAGTGGCACTTTTTCATTATTAATTTTAATTATTATATTAACAAATTTTCTATAATATTTCAACTAACTTAAGCGTAAAGTTTTAACAACCTTCAGCGCGTTCCGCCAAAGTTCTCCCTAGGAACAAAAAAGGGCAGGGAGCTGCCTCTTAAAAAAAGGCACTATAAGTTTTAAAAGGGCGCTTATTCAATACCGTAAAAATTTATCAAAATGTGTATTATTATGTAATAACTGAATTTGATCTTTAGATTTTTTTAAATTACCCTCTTATATTATTTTATGCGCATATTTCAAAAAATGATTCTCTCTCATTATCAGAATAACAGAAAAAATTGTAGTTTATAAAAATAATTAAAGGCATGCTAATAGATAATCTCTGGACAAAAAATTTTTTCCAAAAAAAGAAACTAAAAAAAATTATTAATTAATAAATAACT
The DNA here is from genome assembly GCF_043381705.1 of Parasteatoda tepidariorum. Taxonomy (NCBI): domain Eukaryota; kingdom Metazoa; phylum Arthropoda; class Arachnida; order Araneae; family Theridiidae; genus Parasteatoda; species Parasteatoda tepidariorum. The sequence continues at coordinate 28,912,532 of NC_092209.1, read as the reverse complement.
TGAAAGATTTTTATATATTTGAATTAATGAAAATTATAAGAAAACGATCATTTAAAGTTACGATCAAAAAAAGTTAGTTATTTAAAAAATAATTTCAAAAATAAAAACCATTAAAAATTTTATTAATATAATCCCCTCTACTTTGAAAAAAGAGATACTTATAAAAATTTAACGAGTTGAGAATAATCCTGACAAAATAAATATTTGCAAAAGTATTCAGAATTAAACTTATAAACACAGATAATTTTACTGGAGTGTAATTATTATTCAAACAGTAAATAAATATTTTTTTTAAAAATAGAATATGTATATAAAAAGGTACTGTTTTTAAGGGATGGGCGGCTTATTTTTATTAAAAGGACAAAGAGGGCGCGTCTTCAGGGATCAAAGGTCAGGTCAGGGCGGTCAGCCCCTCTGAAAAAGTTTAGGGAGAACAGTGTTGTTAGATTAAGAAATCTATGGTAACAATTAGATATATTAAATATAATCTAATTCGATAGACTACAATTCTATTAAATCCAGGAAAATTTTAACTCTTTTGAAGTATTACAAACAGAGAATAAAGAGTTAGAGAAGTGGTCCTTTTTTAATATTAATCAACAACTTTTTAAAATTTCATACCAGCTAAAGAGAAGATTTTGAACCTTCTATACGTTCCACTGTTTGACAGAGAAATCAATAACAATACTTTTGTTTTATCTCAGGGATTATGTACAATCTAAATCTGTAGGTTCAAATTCCATAAATTCAGGAAAATTTAATCTCTTCTAACGTGTCGTAAACAGAGAATACACAGTTAGAGAAGTGATACTTTTTTAATATTAATCAACAATTTTTTTAAAATTTAATACCAACTAAAGAGAAGAGTTTGAACCTTCAATACGTTCCACTGTTTGACAGAGAAATCAATAACAATAATTTTGTTTTATCTTAGGGATTATGTACGATCTAAATCTGCAGGCTCAAATTCCATAAATTCAGGAAAATTTTAACTCTATTAACGTGTCGTAAACAGAGAATACACAGTTAGAGAAGTGATACTTTTTAATAGCAATCAACAAATTTTCTAAAATTTAATACCAACTAAAGAGAAGAGTTTGAACCTTCAATGCACTCCACTGTTAGACAGAGACATCAATAAAAGTAATTTCGTTATATCTGAGGAATTATGTACAATCTAAATCTGCAGGCTCGAATTCCATAAATTCAGGAAAATTTTACTATTTTGGAATGTCTAACATAGTAATGCACCGTAAACATAGAATGCACCGCTGGAGAAGTGGTACTTTTTAATATCAATCAACAAAATTTTCCAAAATTTGGCACTTACTGAAGTGAAAAGTTTCAACAACCTTCAACGAGTGCCGCTGTTACACAGCAAATCAGTCACAACCATTTTGTTTCATTTGAAAGATTACATATACTCTTAATCCGCAAGGTGTAATTCCATAAACTTAACTTTTTTCATAAAAAAAAAATTTGATACTTCGTAATAATAAAATACACAAACTGAAAGTATTAAGTTTTAAAACGAATAATAATCAGTTTTCTATCATTTAATCCCCATTAAAAATACATTTTCATTCCATTATCCCTGAGGTATTACATCAGTGGGTAGATCAACTGTAATTGTTTTGTTTTGGATAACAGACTACGTATTTTGCAGAAGATAAATTCTGTTAAAATGATTGACCTTTAAAAACGTGGCCTGATGGATTTAAAAAAAATACAGTAAATGAACACCTGTTTCTCTACAATTTTTATTAAACGATTTTAATAAAAAAAAACTAGCATTTAAAATTTTACTCATTTATATGAAGCAAATTACAAAATGAACAAATCCAGATACAATTCGGATTTTCATTAAACAGTATGTCATTCATGTTCGAACGGATCGATAAAAAGGCTTGATTTTAAATTTATTTTTACTATCTCAACATAGAGTTACGGTGATGAGAGGTAAATATTAAAGCTGCATATCATCAACTTTTGATATTTCGCATCTTTTGGGAAACATTCATATTATACAGAGATTCACGTCAATTACATATAAGCCGATAAATTAACGATAAATCTGTATTATGAGTGTAAGTTTTAGTTATTGTCTTAGTACATCGCAGCAGTTTTATGAGAACAGTGAAGCAAATTACACAATGAACAAATCCGGATACAATTCGGATTTTCATTAAACAGTATGTCATTCATGTTCGAACGGATCGATAAAGAGGCTGGATTTTAAATTTATTTTAACTATCTCATCTAAGAGTTACGGTGATGAGAGGTAAATATTAAAGCTGCATATCATCAACTTTTGACATTTCACATCTTTTGGGAAACATTCTTATTATACAGAGATTCACGTTAATAAAATATAAGTTTATAAATTTACGATAAATATGTATTATGTGTGTAAGATTTAAATTTTGTCTTTAGTCTACAATGCTTATTTCTGCAGCTTTTTGAGAACAGTGAAGCAAACTACGCAATGAGTAAATCTGGATATAATTCTAATTAATTTTCATTAAACAGTATGTCATTCCTGTTCGATGCGGATCGATAAAGTGGCTCGATTTTAAATTTATTTTTACTATCTCATTTTAGAGTTGCGGAGATAAAGAGGTAAATATTAAAGTTGCATGTTATCAACTTTTGACATTTCACATCTTATGGGAAACATCCTATTATACGGAGATTCATCTCAATAACATGCCGGTAGACGAATATCGATCGACACGAACTCTCGCAGACGACTTTGCGGTGGCAAGATTTCAAACGATTTTTTTTATACACAAAATTGTTTTTAACAAATTGCCATTTTGGAAAGAAAATATCTTGCCAAAATGAAGAATTCCGGATTTAAAAAGAAAATGGTGGAGATTCAAATAGCTTGTGTTCCAATGAAGGATCTTTAGAATCGATTCCTCGAATTCTCCCTCGTGTGTCAAACGATCGAGAGAAAAGATAAGTGATATAATATTTACCTGACCATCTCGGTCCTTGATCACAAATGTCCGGCAAAGCCCAGGGGTCATCGGACACAGGAGAGGACATCATCTTCGTTTCACCATTCTCGTTTACGATGCAGGAGGGAGGAGAAGAATTTTTCTCTCCTTCCATCTTCATCTGCAAACGAACAGAGAATGTGTTCGCTTTCACTCTGCTATGTCGTCATCAGGTAGTTCCTACAGCACATGCGCACTTCCGAGAAGTTGACGTCGTTTTCCACTGCTTCATTTGCGCATCATTTATTTATTTACTTACCGAGCGGAGCGCGGGAGTATTAGAGGGAAAGCTTGTTCTTTTTTAAATCAAGGAATTTAACGCAGCGGCAAAGAGAGGAAGGGATTAAAGACATCGTCATGTACTTTATAGTCCACAGAGTTACAATTTGGGATAGCCTCTGAGGAAATGGATCACTCAAGACCCCATTAAATATTTACCTAAGAATTGAAATAGATAATGATTTTTTTTTTTCGTATTTTAGTTCGAAAAACTAATATTTTTCTAATATAATTCTAACTGTATTTATTATTTAATTTTCAAATTTTCTAGCAGGATGAAGTTGAAAATTTTAAGTTTAAGGTCTCTTTAAATAATCATCTAAAATTGATGGAATATATCTTATTTTCGAATTCTACGATTTGGAGAGCTTTATTTTTTTCGGAAGTGAAAGAAGAAAAATCGAGTCAAATAATTTGGACGATAATGCTTAGATGAAAGATTTAAAATTAAAATTATTTCATAACAAAATAGGAAACTGAACAAGCACCATGAGATTTTTAACTTAACTCCCCATGTAAAAGTTGATTTGATTTCCAAACTATTTTTTACTTTTATTTCAAACGTTTTTTATAAATTTTAAGCTGTTTCTAAAATATTCAATGATATCTAATAAACCGGTCGACCAATTTGTATAAATTTTCCTCAGTAATAACCACATATTATTCTTATGTGAACTGATGCTCAATTAAAAATTTTATTTTATATTTTATAACCGTCGTTTAACAGCCGACGCAATCGTTTTTGGATCTACGACTGCTAATGATCAACTCCATAGCCTTGTAATTTTGAACTCAATTCAGAAAACAAGGGAACTCCTGGATCAAGTTTTGGGAGAAATTTGCCTCCGTGGAAGACTTTTTGGTGGAACTAACCCACATTTGCTTTACACGGAGAGGGAAACCACGAAAGCCTCCCAAGGTTATCTTGTCACAAGGGGACACTAACCCATGATCCGTCTACCACTGAAGATATTTTACGTCAGCACTGTGGTCGGTGCAAGCCGGATGCGGAATTCGTATCGACAAGCCATCGCTGGGATTCGAACCCTGTTCACCTCATTGGAAGGCGAACGCTCTATCCCTTGAGTCATCACGGCTCATTCAATAAAATTGTACAAATTTTTAATACTAAAAAAATTAAAGTTCGTAATTGGAACTCTCTTTCCAAATAAAAAAAAAATGCAAAAGTATTTTCATTCGCAACTTATGAAATGAAAAGCTCATTTATTTTTATACATCACTTAATATATGAGAAATTCGGAACAGAGTAATGTATGAAACGGAAAATAAGATCGAAACACCTTTATATCTATTTTTTCTACGGAAATTTTTTTTCATCACTTGATATACACTCTATAACAAAAAAATCGACGCACCAAGAAGGAGTTATCCGATTGAAACGAAAATTGGTGGATAGGAAGACAATGTACAGAATAGTAAATGATTAAAATTTCAAAACAATTGCATAATTTATTGCAGAGTTACAGTAACAAGTTCAATAAGGTGTTGACCCGCCTCTAGCCTGGATACAAGCTGCCACACGGCGTGGCATATACCGATAAAGCTCCCGCATGGTCTCTTGCGGTATTTCCTGCCAAATTCGATCCAATTGTCGAACGAGGTCATCAACATTCCGTGCCAGATGCAATCGCCTTCCCATCATATCCCAGACATGCTCGATGGGAGAGAAATCTGGTGATCTGGCCGGCCAAGGAAGAGTTTGAGAAGCTTGCAGACAGTTCATAGCAACACGTGTCGTATGTGGTCTGGCATTGTCCTGCTGAAAAACCAGCCCAAGGCGCAGCAAAAGGAACGGTAGCAAAACAGGTCTTAGGATGCCGTCGACGTACCGCTGCGCAGTAAGTGTACCTCTAATGACGACCAAAGGGGTCCGGCTGTCAAAGGAAATGGCACCCCAGACCATAATGCCTTGTTGAGGGCCGGTGTGGCGTACAATAGTGAAGGCAGGATCCCCCCTCTGCCCTGTGCGTCTCCAAACACGTCTTCGATGATCGTCAGGATACAGTTGGAAGCGGGATTCGTTGCTAAAGACTATACGTCCCCAGTCGGCATCATTCCAGCCTGATCTGTTCAAAACATTCATGCATACGAAATTTCAAAGCAATCGGATGATTGCTTCTTGGTGCGTTGATTTTTTTGTTATAGAGTGTATTTTTCACAAATTTGAGTAATGCTTTGGACTAATGGCTGGACGCCGTTAGATAAGAAATCGTGCCGACAATAACTATCAATGATAAGTACTACTTTCAATTTTCATTTTTTTTTTAATATAATTTCTTGAGACAATTTTAAAAATGGTTAGCTTCGTAAGTTAAAGGAAAAGATTTTATTCCTCTGTGACACCTTGCCTTTATTGATTTTCTTACAGGTTTTAGCTTCTCTGTTCTATTTACAATCAAGCACAACAAAATAGCGAATCCTCCTCAGGCGGACATTTATATACATGGTTTTGTATAAAGTGTATTTTTTTAAAAGTCCACTTTCAGGGAAAAAAATTAAGCTTATTTATTTTAATCTCCACAAAACTTTCCTTATCGACGCTAACACTTTCATCGCTTGGTTTCGAATGTTGAAATTTTTAAATTTTTTTTTTTTTTTTGAGAAATATTACGGAAGCATATTTTTGGCAATTTTGAAAAAACCATCCCCTTGTGTTAGCAAAAACGAGCAAATTGCAAATCCCTCCAAGCTTACGTAAGAAAGCCCCATTACCCCTCCGTCCTTGGTATTCGCCAGTAATCTAATTTTAGGCATAAATTCAAATAAATGATGTAAATATACACGAAACAAGATTTACGCTTTGGTTCATCGTATAAAAATTTGAACAGAATATTCTTTAAAAATATTTTATGTATTCTTTCTGTGTTCCAAAATCTCGACCTCTGTAACTTTTGGAAGACATTTTCTCCGATCCTTTCATTTCTCGAATTCAATAGCAAATTTGAAAACAGTTTTTTTTTTTGTCAATTTTCTTTTTAAATTTTAAAAGCAAATTAGAATTAAAGAGATTTCAGCATCTTAAGTAAGCATTGATCCTACCTCTCGTCTTACCTTGTCAACAGAAAACAGCGAATCTCAAATTCTCTCCTTGTAGGTGCTAGCGTAATATTAGTGTGACGCTTATCGTCACTCAAACCTAAAATCACTAGAAAGGGTTAAAATTAGATTTCTAGAACATCTCAAAGTCTTCGATTAAATAAAACTACCGGTGGGGAAATCTCCATCGGCAAATAGTAACTTAAATACGAATAGAGTAATTCAAATAAACAATCAGGTTAAAATCTTACAATGTCACCCCCATCATGGGACTAACTCGAAAACACCAATAACTTTTGGACTAATTACAAAAACTTGACCTTTCCACAAGTTTATAACTTTTTTATGACGCAGAAAATAATAATACAAAAGCAGAGAAATCAAAGTGATCTACTATAGGCAGATACCGAAAATAAACCATGTATAAACTTAAGCAAGAACGTAAAGCCCGGTGGTTGAGCCGTAGCCCTTCGCGCGGTCGTGCCACAGGTCCCTGGTTCGATCCTCGGGCCGGAAAAGGTTGACTCAGCCTTTCATCCCTTCAGTGGGTCAATAAATGAGTACCAAGCATGATTGGGAACTAAACATTGGGGGTTCCGCGTTCGGCTGGCCACCTAACCGGAACATCTGCTTCTGCACCCCAGAGCCCAAGGTCAAGAAAACTGAAATGGGCACAGTAGGCCTTTGCCCTCTTTGGGCTGTCGCGCCACTGAGTTTATAAACTTAGTAAGTCTCCCTCTCCTCCTATTTTAAACAATTTAAAAACTAATGTTATAATGCTAAGTTGATTTAATCGTAAATGCTAATGCTAAAATAGTTTAATTGTAAATAAAATATTATTTACTTCAATTTAAGACGAGTAAATTTCCTTTATTTAATTTAACTATCATAACTATATGATACGGCCCAAAAGCGCCACATTAGAGCGGATTTTAGCTAAAATGTTACTAACATGATCTTTCATGGAGATCTTCAAATATGTTATATCTTCATTTAGTTTCTATAGTTATTATCTAATATTTTACAGATTTGCATTAATTTAAATTCTATACAGAGAATAATACAAATGTTATTCTGAAAAAAGAATGAGAATGCCATTGAAAAACTTTATTCAAAATTTATTTACTCAAAAAAAAAAAAAAAAAATGAAAGTTTTACGAAACAAAATTTTTACATAGAAATTTAGAATTAACTTGTTGAAAAATAGTAGGTTTGTATGACATTTCGAATTACATTTCATAGCATTCGCAACGAATAGATTTATTTCATACTCTGCCGGTTTCTCATTTGCCATTCTATAGAATGTCTAGGAAATGTGTGAAATATGAATTGTTTCACACATTGTATTTCATACATAGTTTTAGGTTTTATTAACAATGCCTAGGCATTCTATAGATTTCGAACTTTGCCGGAACTATACACATTTAAGTCTTTTGCGAAACTAAACTATGTGGTGCAGAAAAAAAATAAAACTTTAACATACATTGACCGATCAATACGTAAAATTAATGTCTGCCTCATTAATAGTTACATATTAATATGTTCCCTAATTACTTTTCCATAAATGTGCGCTATTTCATATTTTTTCATTCAATAGTTTTCTAAAAAACGGCGGTGAATGTGACAACGGCTTTGAACCTTTGTCCCCCCTCCCCCCCAAAAAAGAAGTTTTTAATTGAAATTTTTTTTGATAGATTTGGTGCGACTTCTAATAAAAGTTATTAAGATAAGACGTTCGAGTAAAACTTCTTATTTATGAAGCTTGAGACAAAATAAGGGAGCATTCCATCGCATGAGAATGTTTTAAAAGTAACTGCAAAACTTTAATAACGCATGTGCAAATCGCATTGACGTGTGATTGAAGCACCCAGAGAATGCTCCATAAGATTCACCAGATCTTCAAGACAATGAGGTTCCGCAGTGGACTGATCGTTAAGACACGGTTCCCAACAGATCACCGAAGTCAAGCATCACTGGCTACGGTCAGTGTGCGGGTGGGTGACCACTTGGATCAGCCAGCATAGGGACCGAGGGTGTGCGGTATTGGTCCTCGTTAAACTGTTCTACCGTAAAGTGCTCGACTTCGTGTGCAGGTCGTCGGGCTACCGAAGCGGAGGTGCCATCCCCTCTGCAGAGGATCAAAATTGTGATGGCATGTCTTTGGATCATCCTCAGGGATGTTTCCCAGACCGTCGCCAATAGCCCATTGTGCAGCTCTAGTGTGACGTAAATTAACAACAACAACATCATGACGATGAGCACCAAAATAACAGCATCTTCAGTCCGAGCTCAAAACCAGCTTCATCTTCAAGATATAAATATCAGCTCAGGATGAGCTTAGATTGATCCTGAACTTGCGCTCTATTGTGAGTTTCATCTTTTGCATTTTCATATTTAACTTTTAAGTCTAAGAGTTGGCTTTAGCTTGAGCGCAGTCTTAAGCCTCATTAGTCATTCAATCTTTTTGTTCTTAGCTCTCGTTTAAAAGTTGGAGCTTGCGCATCATCCTCAGTTTGGGCATAATTTTTATCTTGAGTATGAAATGGATCTTTAGCTTGTTTCATCTTGAACTTTGACTTGAAGTTTCATCTTGATGCGATTCATTTTGAACTTCCACTTTAACTTCAGATTCATGTTCAGTATGAGCATTATCCTGCGAATAGGAAGCACGCTCAACGTATAGAAAATAAATGCGTTTATTTCGGATGTTACGTCTTCGATTAATATATAGCCTCATCGAGACGAGCGGAGATCTCCTGTTTCAACTTCAGCTCCTATTTCGGTTTAAAATTCATTTTGAGCCTCAACTTCAGATAGAAATTCATTTTGAGATTCAACTTTAGATCTATTTTCGCCTTAAGCTTCATCTTTAGTAAGTTTAGTTTTTCATCCTCAACTTGAGTTCTACGTTAAATTAGAACTTTTTCTTCTACTTCAGATTTATCTTGAGTTTCAACTAGAGATTTATCTTGAGTTCCAGATTGAGATTTATCACGAGTTTCAACACGAGCTCCATCTTCAAATTCAACTCCTATCTCTAACTTCATCTTGAGTTCCATTTCCCATTTCAACTAAAGCTTTACCTGCCCCCTTGAATATGCAGAGCCGAAGCAATCAGAAGGGAGTGAAACTTATTCTTTGTAATCGTTGATATGTCAATCAAAATTTGTCAACTATTTTTATGCAAGAATTATCAAAATTCATACCTTTTTCTTACATACAACTTTGATAACTTGTAAAATTTCTCCTCCTCCTCAATAATTTCCAGATAGTTATCTCATTTCAAGGGAGAAGGAAAAACTTCCAATATTTTTGTTGGACCTCAATTGCATTTTTTATAACTTTCCACCAATTATTTCCATATATCTTTGACTAACGAGTTTAATTAAAAGTTATGATTTGCAAAGGACTGGTTCATACCTGGGTAAAAGTTAACAATGGAGAATAGTTTAGAATTAAGATAGCAAAAGTTTTCTAATTTCACACTTTACTCACAATCAAAAAAATTACTCACACGCTACACTTTACTTCTTTAAAAAATAAATAAATTATAATATGAAGATATTTTACACGAAAATATACATAACTCTTAATAAGTCCTGGTGGCCAACTATGGAAAAGAGAAACAAACTCCTTGGTTAGATATCCCTGAAACGAGGGATACAATCATAGGGAAAGGAAAATAAAAACCTCTTCAATAATAAAAAAATGCATACGAATTGGAAGAGTTAAAATAATAAAGATCCAAATCCATATTTGAAATTAATTTTTTGCATATTTTATAGCAAAATTATTTTAAAATTTTTATCACCAATCATGATATTTCGCTGCAGTATTTTAATACCCTAAGACTTCATTATTAACTTTGTTTGAAAATAATAGTTAGTCCAGAAAAAATAGCACCCAAATTTTTTTTTCCTTAAAAAAAGGATTGCTATATTAAGATAGTTGCTATATCTCATTTCAAGGGAGAAGGAAAACTTCCTATATTTTTATTGGATAGTTTATTTATTCATTTTTTAATAACCATCGTTGAACAGCTGACCCAATTTTGGGTTTACGACTACCTATGTCCAACTCAGCAGCCTCGTAATTTTGAATCCAATCCAGAAGACAAGGAAACTCCTGGACCAAGTATTGGGAGAAATTAACCTTAGTGAAACTAACCCTCATTTGCGTTACATGGGGACTCTAACCCCTGAGGATATTTTATGTCAGATTATGGTCAGAGAGAGCCGGGTGCGGAATTCATCGCTGGGATTCGAACCCGGTTCACCACATTGGAAGGCAAACGTTCAATCCCATCAGCCACCACGTCTCAGGTTTGTTATACTATTATAGATGATATATGACTTCCCTACCCTCCCTCTTTGTTTTTATTTCATATTTTATAAACAGCCTACCCAATTCTATTAATGTTCAATTCCGTAACCTTGTCCTTTTGAACTCCTCCAGGATCAAACATTGGCTAGTCAACATTTGCGTTACATGAAGAGGAAAACCTCCTCATGGTTAGCCTGATAGCAAGGGGATTCTAACCCTTGATGTGTCTACAACTGAAGATATTTTATCTCTGCCCTACAGTCAATGCGAGCCGGGAGTAGAATCAGGGTGCGTAGCCAAATCTTTCAACAAAAAATAAGCACTTTTTAAGCACTCAAAAGTTTTTAAGCACTATATACATTAACAAAATAATTTTCAAAGACTTTAGATGTTCATAAGAAAATAACTACTTTCTGACAAAAAATTATTTTCTCGATTATATTAGCCGCTATAAAATGATCCGAGAGATTTTTTGGTTCGATATCAGTGGGTGGAAAGAGTTGCACATGAGAAGGCAATAATCTCAGCAAACTTAGCTCAGTAGGCGCACATTCGGACTTTCAAGTATTTCACCAAACTTGTTAAATGATCGGCGTTTTCATACGCTATGGACCGACGATAAGCCGAAATAGATGATGGTTGAATGATTTGTAAAAATGTCGAATAAAACAATGTGAAAAGCACGCTTTTGCACAATACATGGCGAAAATCGACATGGTAACGAAAAAAAATTTCAATTTTGAAAAAGAGAAAATTAAGCACTTTTTAAAAACGCTAAGCACCATGTGAATTCATATCAATCAGCCACTGCTGGGATTCAAGCCCAGGTCACTGCACTGGGAACGAACAATCTATCTCCTGAGAAATCAGGACTCCCCCTTTTGTTTAAGGGAAATGAGGACGATTTGAGGGAAAGAATTGAATTTCTTCTAAACAGGCAAATGAGGCATTTTTACAGATTTATTTCTTCACTCTGATTTGACGGATACCAATTGTCACACAAATAGTTCAGAAGTTATAAGCGTTTTACGTTGTTCAAAAAGTACCATTTTGGTATGTTTATGCATCTGACATTTTTAACTAAAAGAGTGAAGCATTGTTTCATATGTACTTATTCAAACTAAATTAAATGAGACTATACACAAGTCAACAGAACAAAATCTTACAATGAGCGATTGTGTATACTGGGTGTTAAAATTTGTGCGTGAAAAGTGACTTAAATGACGAGAGTGTTGCTGTAAAACACTATATTTTTAATTGAAACATTTGAAGTTATTATTACTTTCAATATACACCTTTCCTCTATCCTTACTATGTTCCATGTGAATTTCCCATCGCTCGAAAGTGTGCTTTTAGATTTTTTCTGCGACCACCTTCATGACGCACGCCACTTTGTCTTCCTTTTTATACAGATTTAACCTATGGTAACCGATAAAACTCGCATTGAGCTAGGTTTAGCGAACAAGGTGGATGGTCTTACTTCGGGATGTTGTACTTGTTAAGGTCTGGTTTCTTAGGACAAGCGCCTTATCTGGGCGTCAGCGCGACGTCAACGTCACGCTGACGCCAACAAAATACTGGTTTGTTAGCTCAAGGCCTGGTTTCTTAGAACTAGCGCCTTATCTGGGCGTCAGCGGAAAGTTGACGTAGAGCTGACGCCATAAAAATACTTTTTTGTTAGCTCAGCGTGAGCAGTCGGTCCAACGCAGACACTATCTCTCATTGCGCATGCGTTAATAACGTAAACAAATATTTATTTTGACTTTGTACTGATTTTGTTATTGTCGACCAGTGTTTTAGAGAACAAATAATGACTTTGTCCAAGAAAAAACACATTATAGCTGAGCTAAATGAAGAGTGCTATGTTTAATGAAGAAGCTATGTTTAATGTCAAAATCAAAATCTTGGCTGATTTCAATGTGCAGTTGGATGTTGTCCGCCATTGCTTCTGTGGTTAACGTCACGCTGTAATCCAACTGCAGTTGAGTTGGACGGTAATTGTAGTTCAAGATGAGCGTACGATGACGGATACTATCAAACTCACAAATGGACCAATCAGAGGTTAGCGCTGATTTCCAGCTGACGGCGTCCTGTCCTAAGAAACCAGGCCTTTAGAAATGTCTTGGCATACAATACAGGATGAGCAGGATACGTTGTCCTGATGGAGAAGTCGTGATCATGTACATTAATAGCAAATAAATTTTTATATGAACAATCCCTTATAATTTCTGAACTATTAGTCCCATCATCTCAGGATCAGTTTAATTCAATTTAGAGACAAAAAATACATTGGAAAAAATGCCTTGCTTGCTTGCCTAGAAGACAAGATCGAGTGAAAAAAAAAAAGATATCGAGTGAACACTTGTGTATGAAAATATAACATAAAAATTGTTTCATCTAATATTGTGATAATTCATTTATTTATCTTTTATATTTGTGCAACATAAAAGAAAAAAACAAAATTCATTTTTACAGTCCATTTACAAAATGGGTAGTATACTCTTGGGAGGTTTTAAAAAAAATGTACAAATCTTAGGATGGCAGTTCCATATGTCAACAACATTGCTTGAGAGAGAGATGATTTGATAAAATATAAATATCTATCATGCAACGTAGCTATATTCATCAGTAGAGTTAGGAGTCCGTTCTATATATTGCTTGTCTATTAAGGCTTCTATGCACTTCTTGATCATAGATATATTCGGTACAAAACGATTTTTTGACTGGCTGATCACCTGGGGAAAAAAAAATACAAGGATTATTTGCCTTATTTTATAAAAACTGTTCCAATAATTGTGGTTTTGTGTACCACATATGAAATATTTGTTTCATAACATAAATATATTTTTCTATATTTAACCTTAGCAAATTAAAATACATGCGTTGAGCAGTTTGCAATCAATGTCATTAATTTAATTAGGTTACTCTAACATGGTACATTTTTGTTAAATAGATAATTTTTAACTAAGAAAAATTGTTGTGATTTAATCACTACTTCTTCAGTGTACTTTTTGTAATCATTTGCGAATTATTAGCTTAGTATGTAAACTAAACTTCTTTTTTTTTAATGTTACTTCCTCAATATGGGGATAACACTATTTTTTTTTCAAAAAGCAGTGCATTACACTACACACTATAAAAAGAAAAATAGTGACTATAGTAGTTCTATTGCTCGTAATGTGACAGCTTCGATCATTGAGAAAGTAAGTTAGATTCTCTTTAAACAGTGAATTAAATGCATGGGTACATCCAATTCAATTCAACATTGCCCAGCCTTGATATGTGATAAGTTGCCTGCAGACATCTGTCATAAACTTTAAACAAATTAAAAAAATTCTGATAAAATTTGGATTAATTTTTGACATTATTAGAGGTAAAAAAAGGGTCTTTTATAAACCAACTTATAAAATAGAGGCCATATAGGAAAAAAGAGACGTACTGGCAGCCAGGCTTTATGACAAAAAACATATCTCTGTTTTCATTCAACAAAGATTACTAATCATTTGTAGTTTTTGGGAAGTCTTTGAAACTGTATTCGGATCAAATGATCAATTTAGGTAATAGCCTAAGTATTGATTGCAGACATACATACATAATGTAAACATTGAATGCAGACACTAAATAAAAGTAAAGGGTGCCCGCAACAGTTTCTCATTGAAGAAATTTCAGTTACTGGTACACAGAACTGCAGTATTTTTAAGAATCAGAACAAATGTAATCAGTGAAAACTGGCTGAATCTTATCAGTATTCTGCATTACAATAAATTCACACAGTATTATATAAGATAAATGCATTAAATTTAAATTTGTTAACCGTTAATGCTTAACTATAATATATTTGGTCATCTGTTAATTATACTTTCAATTTTTCAAGCAAATTATATCCAAGTCTCTTAAATCATAACTTCTTAAACTATTTGCATGATGTATTTCACAAAAAAGACAACAAATTTTTATATTAGGTAAAATAATTAAGGATTTCGTAAAGAACAATATTTATGCAAAATTTTAAACTTTAAAAATTACAAAATATGACTTAAGCAATTTACACATTGTTAAATTTCTAAATTGGACACTTGATATAATGGTTTATAATTTTAAACTAATTTTTCAGTTGAAAAATTTATAAAGCTATATAAAAAAAGACCAATAATATCAGTGAATATTCTCATAAGGAAAGGATGATATTTTACAGAAAAGGTTTTTGTTAATAATTTTTAATAAAACAGTATATTTTTTCTCTAATTACAATGCTTATCTGGAATTGAAAATAAAAGCATATTAAGAGAAAGGATTTGAGGTATAGCAAACAAGTCGTACAATGATCAGCTTTTTTTAAAATTTTATTTTGTTGTTTAAGACTAAACTAATCTCAGTGGTGCGACAGCCCATAGAGGGCCAAGGCCTACTGTGCCCATCTCAGTTTTCTTGACCTTGGGCTTTGGTGTGCAGAAGACAAAACTAAATTAACTGTTTAAGACAAAACTAAATTAACTGTAAGAGTAACTGTTTAACAGCATGAAACACATTTGTGTGTACTTAAACATAACTGTCTTCTTAATAATGAAATCAAATATTTTCAATAGTGCAATACTTTGTATTAAATGATCACTAAATTTTTTATGTAAAATAATCTTTGAAAATTTTTAATGCATCAATGAGGCGAAAAAAAGTTTAAGTAGATACTTATTGGTATAAATTGAAGGAAATTTGAGCACCAGAAAATTTGTACCAATGATTTCACAAGGGAAAAAATGATAATAAAGATTTTTAAGTATTTCAAAACTGAATTAAGTACTTTCTTTTGATTTTTAGTTTACTTAAATCACTGATCTTTCCTTGACTTGTTATCATTTAAATAAGAAACCAAACACACATGAAGGGACAACTTGTCAATGTTATTTTATGCTGGTATGCTATCTTATGATCAGCTGGTACTCTAAAAGTGACAATAAAAAAAAATCATACTTCTTGTATTAAGGCATTGTGGCGCAAGACTTTGCGAGCCTTCATGATGCGGACGATTGCAGCTTGCAGATAAAGTTTCCTATCTTCATCCACCGACACATGAGTCTGTTCAACTTCTTGCTGTGAGGAGGAAAGAAAATAAATGTTAAACAAGAGTGAGGTGTGCAAACATGCTAGCTTGGCTGTATACACCAAAAGCAATCATTCCACTTACATCAACACATACCTGAGTGGTCTCTTTCTGAATAACTGCCACTAATTTAAATTTAGTCCTTTTATTTGAATAATCTTTATTTAAGCTAAAACTACTTTGAGAGTCAATTTTTTCCTAAAAAAAAAAAAAGAATTTTGTTATTAGTATGGTTTTTAAATACAATTTTTATTTAAAAAAGAAATTGCAAGGTTCATAATCATTCTTGATTTAGATTACAACTTTCAAAAATATTGCCCGAATAAAAAGAAAATTACTTTACACAGGGTGCATAGCCAATTTTTTCAACAAAAAATAAGCACCTTTAAAGGACTCAAAAAATATATACATTAACAAAATAATTTTTAAAGACTTTACATGATCATGATAAAATAACTAGTTTCTGACTAAGAAAACTTTTCTTGATTATATTAGCCAACATAAAAACATCGAAAGATTTTCCGGCTTGATTTCAGAGGGCGGAGAATAAAGCCTGAAATTGAGAATATCTTGCAAAATGCAGCAGAGTTGCACATGAGAGTACTAGAATCTCACCAAACCTAGATCAGTAGACGCACATGTAAAATGATAGGTGCTTTCATACGCTATGGACCGATGAGACGCCGAAATGAATTGTGGTTGAATGAACTGTGAAAACGTTGAATAGAACAATGTAAAAAGCACATTTTTGCATGATACGTGCTGAAAATCGATACGGAAAAGAAAAAAAAATCGTTTTCGAAAAGGAAAAATTAAGCACTTTGAAAAACGGAAATCGAAAATAAGCAATTTTTAAAAATGCTACGCACCATGTTATATACATTAAAAAAATAACATAAACACGCTAATAGTATTTCTTTAAATGAATAACCATTGACAAAAGAAACATGTAAAACAATAAGATATTGAGAGATAAATGATTAAAATGCATACTCACAGTATTTGAGATCAAAAGTTTTGATTCTATAAGACTTTGTATCTGTTTACTCAACTGCTCATCACTCAGTTTTGTATTTTCTTGTATGTCTACATAGGAGAGGGAATCAGTTTTCTCATAAAGCAGCAATATAGCCATTTGATAAGTACTCATGGTGACTATGTATGCTTTCTTTAGGTAACCCAATTTCAATTCAGCTACAAGAAAAAGTAACATACTATGTAAGAATCTGAGTCAAAATGAAAAAATATTTTGCATTAGGTAGATTCATTAACACCTTTTGTATTCAGAACATGCTAAAAGAAATACAACCAAACATATAAGTCATCTAAATTTTTTTAAAAGCAAAAACGAAATTCTAGACCATATTTCTGTCTTCCACAGCAATATTTCAACAAAAATAAAACATTTTTAATTAAATAAGTATCGAAACTAGAAAATATGTCAAAAATTACACTTAAGGGGACCTAATTTCAATTCAGGTTCAAGAAAAAACAATATATCATATCAGACCCTGATTCAAAATGTAAAAATGTTCATTCATTAACAATTTTAATCAGAGTTCCCAATTAATTCAAGAAATGAAATTTCCTGATTTTTCTAAAAAAGTGTCAGCAGAATTCTAGATCACATTTCTATTATACACAGCAATATTTCAACAAAAATATAACATTTTTAATTAAATAATTATTGAAACTAGAAAATATGTCAAAAATTACTTTAGGTGACCTAATTTCAATTCAGGTTCAAGAAAAAACAATAACATGTGAGACCCTAATTCAAAATAGAAAAATGTTCATTCATTAACAATTTTAATTAGAGTTCCCAATTATTTCTAGAAATGAAATTTCCTGATTTTTCTAAAAAAAATTCAGCAGAATTGTAGATTACATTTCTATTATACACAGCAATATTTCAACAAAAATATAACATTTTTAATTAAATAAGTATCGAAAGTAGAAAATATGTCAAAAATTACACTTAAGGTGACCTAATTTCAATTCAGGTTCAAGAAAAAACAATATATCATGTGAGACCCTGATTCAAAATGTAAAAATGTCCATTCATTAACAATTATAATTTGAGTTCCCAATTAATTCCAGAAATGAAATTTCCTGATTTTTCTAGAAGAGTGCCAGTAGAATTCTAGATCACATTTCTGTTATACACAGCAATATTTTAACAAAAATATAATATTTTTAACTCAATAATTCATTCATCAACATTCAAATTTATATTTTGTAAGAAGCAAAATTCAACTAGACAAAGGTTTAACAAGCAAATTTTATAAAACACAAGTATATAAATTATACATTAAAGCAATATTTTGCACAAGAACTTGAAAAATTATAATACAAACCAAAATTAATTTATACAGAAAACTTAGTTTTTGAAAACAATCAAAACCAGCTTAATAAATATCATTGTTGAACTGCAATTTGAAATGAAACTTTCTTAGTAAAAAGTATTTTCGACAAATTAATATTTAAATTATAACAAAACTGAGTAAATGTAGCTGTATTGCAGCACAATTTTTTATATATATTAGACTTATTTACTTTGAACCTTAAATGCTACCTATTGTTACTGAGAATTTAAATATTGGATATGTTCCAGGTTAATTAGATTTTCAAGATCTCAGCTATTTTTTAAATGTCCTACCCCCAAATTTCCAATCCTTCATTGACTATCTCCTTATAATCGAATTCCTGACAATTCGAGATTTGGATTTTCTGATCCTTTGTAAATGTTGTTTGACTTGTAATAACTAATTTTCACTATAAATAAAATCAGATTTGAGATTTACTAGGCAAAAGATTTAAGCCTGCATGGTTACAGAATGCCATTTATAGGTCAACATATCAATTATATACAAGTTTACCATCACAGAGATACTTACCATTACAGAGATGGTGTAGCCACGTGAGTTTTCTACCATTAAATCTAGTATTGTAGAAGTTCTCAAACTAAGAAATAAAGTCACATAAATATACAGAATAATAATAAAGAATAATTGATAGCATTAGAAGTTAAGCAAGTTATAAATGCAAATAAAAAAATTAGTAAAATTCATCAGAATAAAATATTATTATTAAGTAAAATGAATTGAAATAAGCTAGACAAAAAACAGATAGTTTTATTAGTTTTGCAGATCACTAGTGATTTCATTTTTAGTGACAAATACAAACACGTCACAGCAGTTTTGTAAAAGGGGGGGGGGGAAAGAAAAAAAGATGAACTTAGCACAGTAATTTAAAAAAAGTTTTTATAAACTGCAATAAAAATTACTATTTAAAAAAATTATTTGATCATAAAAAATATTTTTAAGTTGGTTTAAGTCTTATTTAATCACATTTAATAATTTCATTATAGTTAATATATCAGTTGCTTCAAAGCTTCATTACTTATTGAACCCACAAATGCTATAATTTCTTACTAAATGCCTGATTGGAGATTTAATATTCTGCTTAAAAATTGTAATTTAGTTTCATTAATTTTTTCTTTTTATTATAAGAAACTCATATTACACAAATTTTGAATTTGTCAAAAGAAAAAAAAACTATTCTGAAAG
This sequence comes from Parasteatoda tepidariorum, assembly GCF_043381705.1. Classification (NCBI taxonomy): domain Eukaryota; kingdom Metazoa; phylum Arthropoda; class Arachnida; order Araneae; family Theridiidae; genus Parasteatoda; species Parasteatoda tepidariorum. Next base: position 28,893,204 of record NC_092209.1, on the reverse strand, counting down.
GACTTCTAATGAGAATCCTTTTAAAAAATTCTGTGATTATTTTGTTAATTGGATTAAAATTATTTAAATAAACTTTACAAAGGGATAAATTCAAATATTTCTAACAACTAATTTCTATGAAACAAAATTTGCTATCCTCCTCTAAAAGTAGTAATTAAGTATATAACCCATAATTTACCCTATTAAAATTTTATGGTAAGAATGTAATTAATCAAGTTGAAATTAAGCACGGAAAGCAGAAATAAGCGGAAGAGTAGTATGCCTGCAAACATTTGTTATCCCTTTTCCGAGATGAACACAAATTAAATATCAAAAATATAGCGAATTTACCTTTTGTACACTCTTTTCAAGCTCTAAGGGAATGGCAAAAGGTGAAATAGCTGTTTGACCAAGTGGCCAGGCACCTGCCTAAAGAACAATTATAATTATTACACAATATGAACAGTAAAAAATGTTTTATTAGCAAGAACTTTACTAAACTCAGTGGCGCGACAGCCCATAGAGGGCCAAGGCCTACTGTGCCCATCTCAGTTTTCTTGACCTTGGGCTCTGGGGTGCAGGAACAGATGTTCCGGTCAGGTGGTCAGCCGAACGCGGAACCCCCAGTGTTTAGTTCCCAAGCATGCTTGGTACTCATTTATCGACCCACCGAAGGGATGAAAGGCTGAGTCAACCTTGCCCGGCCCGAGGATCGAACCAGGGACCTGTGGCACGACAGCGCGAGGCGCTACCGCTCAGCCACCGGGCGTCAGCAAGAACTTTAAGGCAACTGAAAAACTATTCATGTATTAAGTATATACGCCAATAGTTTTATACAGTGGAATCCTGATTTTATGTTTTTCATCGGAATACTGTAAAAAAACGAGCAAAGCAGGATAACATAAAATCATGATGAAAAATGTAAGTATGTTTCTCAAAAATTGAAACTTATGAGATGAACTACTAAACAAAATGTGTTATCTTTACATGTTTTTCTAAATAATTTCAATCACGTCGCTCTCAATACTTACTATTGTTTGCTTTATGGTTTACATTTGCAAATGTTTCAGATTTTTAATGCTTTGAAACTCTATATCAGTTGTAGGTATATCCTTCAAAATGTTTTCCTCATCTTCATCGTTTTCACCACTATCATCAGAAGCAGGCATTAGATCAGATATTAAAGGAATGAAAGAGTAATAGGGTGCATGTTGCAGTTGATATAAGCATCATCGACTTCGGAAGATCTTCAGATGTGCAATTTTATTCCTAAGGGCCCATGTTCCTGTAGCAACTGAGAAGCAATTAACCCCGAGAAGCTTCACGAAACCCATCTGTAATGCATTTGAGTCGACACTGTCCAATGAAGAAAAAGAAATGATTACCTAACAAATTGTTTGGTGTAACGTTTTTCAAATTATTGGATAGTTAAAAGATTGAAGTTTTGTGAGAAAAAATTTCACTGGCAAATATTACAATTTAAGCTACCATACTTCCTTTCCACTCTTGTAGACAAAAAGACAAGATAGAACAGGAAGTATGTGAGAAAAGCGACAAAATAAATCTCTTTTTTTAGAAAGAAGAAAAAAAGATTTTGATCTGTTTGAAAAACATATAAAGCGGGATTTTCTCAAAAAGGGTAACGTAAAGTCTGGAATAATTCAACATTATCGGTATGGTTAATTTTCACGGACTAGCAGAAAATGATGTAGGAAGTCAGATAACGTACGATGCGGACAACGTAAAACCGGGTATTCAATGCTTTAAGCATATGAGCAAAAACTCCAGAATGTTTAGAGGAAATGGTTTTAAACAATTACCAAAGGTTTTATTAAACTCCTTTCTAGACTATAAAGTGAGAAAGATAATAATATCAGAAAATTATCACCATTGATAAGATTTTTTTTTCTTCTTTTAGTTGGTTAGCAACAAACTCGTTTGAGGAAATATTTTGGCAGAACAATGTAAAGTGCTCCTTTGTTGGCTATTCAATTGTCCAACATAACAGAAATAAAATACAAATGCTGCCACCAGGATTACTGCATTTCCATTTTTATTGATTCTATATTCACAAATAACCAAATTTAGTTAAAATGTAGTACATCTGTGAGATAGAACTGCGAAATCCTAAATAATATTTAAGGGCAGCAAAAACTATTTAATTGACTTTAGCTGTAAATTTTCTTCGTGAATTATTTCATTTGTTAATATTTTTAACTTTAAATTTAATTACCATTTGTTAAATAGAATTAGTTTTAATTGTTTCGGGCTTCTGGTATCTTTTGAAGTATTTAAAAAAAAAGTATTTTGGAGTCTGTGAAAGCAATAGCTTTATAAGCCAAGTTTTCATTTATTACATTTTAGCAAGATTAGGAGAAAATAGCATTAACAATTCTCTTTGCTGCAAATAAATGAATTATAATTTGATTTGAATGCCCTGAAACTCCTAATAATTTCATCGAATATATTTTTTCTTTTCAGGGCGTTTATTTCAATGAGCACAAATGCAAAATTTTAAAAGAGGATTTATACATTATGAGTAAAAATCTAAAATTTATGAGTCATGACTTTTGTTTGATGAATATGGGATGAGGTGAAAGACACTTACTTGTAAAACGGAGATACTGAAATTAATTCCAAGATCGACATTTTCATCCCTCAAATACTGATTAAAGCGTCCTTGAAGATCACCACTCACACTCACATCTGTGAACATTCTATGGAGTTTGCTGGTGAACTCATAACCACAAGCTTGCTGTTAAAAAGAATAAAAAGATATTTAGATTAACCAAAAACTTTTTGTCGAAAAAATTTAAACTTTGCAAACGATAATTTTTGTCAGGATAATGAACAATATCACTATACAATTTTCCCAAAACATAACAAATAAATAAAACTATTAAAAAAATTTATAAATACAATAAAAGCTTGACTATCCGTAAAAGATAAGAACTATCGATTTCTGTAGAAACGATAATTCTGGAGGACTTTAAATCTCGATTTTTGACATTATCAGACATGTGATAGTTGGAAGAGATAATTATCAGAAATTTTTTCTCAATGTGCAGTTTTCTTTATTTTAGTACTTAATTTTTCTCTCATAATTACTTGATTTTTCAGTCATTTTTATGCACAAAAGCAACATTTACAAAATTGAAACAGAGAAATTTTTTCTTTATCAAATAATAAGATCGAAACACGAATTTATGATGGTATTGAGTGTGGTGGAAAGTAATTACTGAAACATGCGATTCGAGATTTTTATGTTGTAATGTCATGTTAAAAATTAATTTTATCTAATTGTAGTCAAATGAAAAAAGGGCGTTAATATATCACATTGATTAAACAATTTTTCAGTTCCAAATCGGAATTTTCAACAAAATTGCTTTAAATTCCAGACATTTTTTTAAATATCATGTTTTACATTTTTAACGCCAAAAATTTCAGTTTTTGATACTACTATATATACTGAAAAAATGCTATATTAAAATAAAAACATTTATAAAAAATAATGGTTTATTTAACTCTCCTTTTATAGATGCATGATAAAAAAAAGGAAACAAAATTAAAACAGTTAAAGGTAAGGAATAATTAAGGTTATGTTTTTTTATTTTCATGTGTAACAAAAGAGTTGTGTCATGTACTGATCAAGAGATGATGAGTTAGTGTGCATTTAACTTTTGTGTATGGTTGTTTGTTTACTGAAAGCTTTGACCAATCTTTCATATGAAAGCGTGGAGTTTTTGATTCCCACTAGAGATATTGAAAATGAAAGAAACATTTGAGATATATTACAATTATTAATCGAAAATTTTTTCAGCTTAAGTTCATTAGACAACTATTCCATTAGACAAAAATCCACGGCATAACATTAGACAATTTTTTTTCATTCCAGACATTAACTTTCTTTTTACTTTAAAACTGTCTGAGGTTTTGCCAGTCGTCATCTTCATTGTAAGTTCTGTAGTTGTTATAAGTTTTAAATCGGTTTTAACTTAGCGTTTTAGTCTAGGGGACATTCCCTTATCACCTTGCAAAATAGAAAGGACAGCATTTAGTAAAAGTTTCGAAGAAATTATTTAAATCATTATTCTCTTTGATGTTAGCATACAATAAATGTAAAACACCTTAAATCCTTTTTGAATGAAAAAAGAATGACACGATCCCCCTAAATTCTTATCGTAAGTCCTAGGTGGTAATAATTTGCAGTCATTCATAACCTCCATAACTTTCTTTTCGATACAATAAATTTATCAATCATACTTTTCTTGTTTGAAAATTGTATTCAATTTAAACAAGTGGTTATCTTATGGCATGTTACTTTTTGAAAATGGCAGCAATGAACGGCATGCCATTTTTAATACATTTTTCACCTATTAAGAACCTAGAAAAAACATTGAGTTAGCAATAGTTTTTTGAATAGTTACCAAATTCTTATTAAAGCATAGCTTTGTTAAAATTGGTCAAGTATTTTTCAGATATAAGTTAATTATCATAGTATTTTTTAGCGCTTCCAATACAGTGACCTCAGATTATAGCGACAGTTTTTGCATAGACTACGAGGATCGTTTTATCAAGCGTCGACTGTAGTATCTGCGAGACCTTCTTACATTAGTGTACTAATATGTTTTACATATCAATTTAATAAAATTTCTCCATTACTGAACAAAAACCTTCTGAAAAAAATCATTTATACAAAAATTAAATAGGAAAAAATTGCTAAATTAAATGCTATATTGCACCACTCACTTTTAATTTGTTTATCATAGTCTCTTCAGCATCCATAGACATAGATTGAGCATAAATTAATCTCTTCGCCAGCATCCTGGCATAAAACTAAAAAAAGAAAAATTTTGAGAAATGATGAAGAAAAAAAAAACACATACCTGCCAACTTTTACGCATTTGGCATAAAATTTTATTTCTATATTTAAAGTGGTAGTAAAATGTATGCTTTCTACATACATCCTTGCATTTACAAACTTAATTTATAATCTTTTTGACCACCACTATTTTTAAAAAAATTAATTATATAAAATAATATGCAATACTATTATGATAGTCCGCATGAGCAGTTTCAAAATACAACGTATGCTTCTGCCTAAAATTGTAATTTAAATTCTATTTTAGTACCATTGGGGAAAATCCTCCTCGAAAGGATTGAAAGTTGGCAGGTATGAAAACATGATGAATAAAAAATTCCTTGCAAACACTTTACAATCGAAAGAAAAACATATACAATAGCATGCATTGCCGATGAAATCAAACAGCGCAAAAAATATTGCACAAAACAATAAAAATCAAATATACAAAATTTTCTTTAATTACTGAATCTCTAAAATTGGTTTTAAAAAAATCAATTATTTAAATATAGTGATAAAAATAATATTTCAATACCAAAAGAAGGTCAAATTTACTAAAAAATATTAATTTCTTCAATTTTGAATTTGATTAAAAATATAATTTAAAAATTACAAATGGTAAAATTTTATTAAAACCTATATACATATGTCACATTGGTACACCTTTATCAGTAATATAAATGGCAAAACAGAGATTTAGAATTGAAAGGCGGACACGCCACAATAAAGAGATAAATGTACAGTTAAAAAGTAACAATATTAATTTGGCAGCAAAAGTTAAAAAAGTTAGTGATTTGTAAATGTTTGGAAATAATTGAAGAAGTTATATTATTCATTATTTTAAAATTTGCATTGATGTCAGTTGCCTTTTAATGCAATTTAAAGTAATTTGATTAAGTTGTGCAAAACTATAACAAACTCCGAAATAAATAAACCTATTCTACAACATCTTTACAAGTAAGCTTCGAAAAAGTAAATAGCAACAACTATATTTGTTAACAAAATCAAAACAGACAGAGAAGTTTTATTATTAAACAATTTTGATTCCCCTGGTAATGAATTTCAACATTTAAGAAAGCAATACCTTTTGAAAGACATCCTTGTCATCAATGTATTTAAAGACAGTGATGGATTGCCCTAATTTTGATTCAACTTCTGTTTCTGTACAGGTCTTAGCATTCTTCTTTAACAAGGAATCACAGTACTTTGCTAACTGAAATAGTAATCATTACAATTAGTGGTTAGACAATTGAAATTACTTTGAAATAAAATTTTATCATAATTATTTTTTTGCATAACATAGAAAAAATATAATTCTTTATTTATTTGTTTGTTAATAAAATAATAATAAACCTCAGATAAGGGAGATAATCTCTAACAGTCTTCAGCGAATAAACTATTAAATGGCTAAGGTATAGGGGGGGGGACACTTTTAACTAGACAGACGGGAGTATGTAAGTAAAAAAGCTTTTTAAATTCTTTATATGGCTGTAGAAAAAAAAAAAAACTTTCACAAACTTTATTAAATTTTAAATGTGGATGAGAAGCTATTTTTTTCACCATTGATTTTTGCAGAGATTTACTGATAACTTTAAAATATAAATAAATAATAGAAAAATTTATTGCTTTGTTTATGCAAATGTGGGTAACAGTAAAGGTTGGGGTGAAATCAAGAAGACAGGCTAACACAGAGGACCTATTATTTCTTCCGAGTTATGTGTTCATATATTTGATCATTTTTCATCAAGTTTATTTGCAGTTATAAACAAAAAATTTATAAATTTGGCTATTTATGAAGACAGAAGTTTAAATTTTACCAATTCTTTATAGTAAGTAAAATTTAGAAAATCCTGCCCACCTTCCAGGAAAAAAATTTCGCAAAAATTAAATTAATTTGAGTTAATAATCTTAATTTCTTTTATAAATTAAACTCAATCCTAAAAATATTTTAACATATCATTATTTGAATTAGAAAAAAAAATGGCCCTTTAAAGGGTAAAATTTCTTCAAGGTGGTCACATCTCATTTTGTATGGGACAATAGTAAAATTACCATTTCGTCATGAATTTTGACTATAAACTGATTGCATTCGTATTCTATGATTGTATCTCGCATTGCAATAACTATTTATATTTTAAAGTTTTAATTTAGTCACTTTGATTTAGTTAAAAACTATTTACAGCATCAGAATTTCTTAATTAACATGTCCTCCTAAACATACAATTTGTTGCCATGAGAAAGGCTACTTTACCGAGGTTTCCTTATAATTTTATTTTGCATTGCTTAAAAAAAAGAAAAAAAAGAGCATTTTTTTAATTTGTCTGCTAGTGTTAAGTATATGTGACGGATGATATTGCTTGCGAAATTTTTTTAATATTATTTTAATACTTCTTGTTCTAATAACTCGAAATCGAAGACACCATAAATTACATTAATAATTTTTCGCTTGCTTTAGTAATTAACTAATGAATAAAAATCAAGTGGTTAAAATTATGACACAAATCATTGACTCTCTCATTGTAACAACATACATGCCAACATTGGAGAAATAAAATAGAGATTTCCCTAGCGACATTTTTTAAGCTACCAGTAAAGTTTTGATACATCATGCATAATAATGTAAGTCAAAAAGAGAAACTCAAAATTGGAAATAATTTAAGCACTTACATTTAGCAAAGTAAAAAATATGCATAAAAATCTTAATCTGAAGATTTTTTAAACCATTATTCATAATTACTTAAACTATAAACACTCAACATATTGTAGTACCGGCAATATCACCATCTGTTGAGAAATAAGAGAAGTATTTTTGTAATGAGGGGATATTTTATCGCCAATTTTTTATTTTTTAAAAATTTCTTCGACAAATATGGAGAAATTTGAGAATACAGTAAAACCTGTCTATAACGATACTGTAGGGACCTAAATAAAATATTGTTATAGGCAGGTTATCGTTATAGACAGGTTTGAAATTTAAAAGTATACGTTTAAAACTAATGATAAATGAAACTTCTTTTATAGGCTCCAAATGAAAATTTTACTTAGAATTATGAAACAGCACACAAGAAAAATTTACTTACAATTTTATGAATCAAAACAGAAATTATTTAGAAAAATAATCGGTTAGTTTTGTTTGTTTATTTTTGGAAGCAATTGCCATTTCCATGCACATAGATTTCAGTCCATCTAATGAATTCAAATGAACATCAGTTACATTTGGTAACGTTGCAACAAAATCTTGCAAATTGTTAATTAGCAATATGGCATTCTCGGGTGAAATTTGAGTCCTGTTTTGAGAACAGTCAGCTGCTTCTTCCTCATCACTTTGATCACCCGGGATAACTTCTGCTAAAATCGCTATTGAATAGGAATTCCCCTCTTGTCGTGTCGCAGCGATGTCTCGTCAGTGTGTCACACGTTTTTCTGACGAAGCTCTCTCCCTCCTACAATACCCCTTCACCAATTTCTACTGCTCTAATTTCCCCTAAAAGTGGCTTTTTTTCTCAGAAACAATGAAAGAATATTACATCATACAAAGGAGATGAAAAAAATTTTTTTTTGTTATCTCACATTTAGGCTCGATGGGGAGTCGTTTTCCAACGGTAGAAAAATCGGAATAGAACTATCAACTATCAAAAGAGGAAAAATTATCGTTGTAGACATGTTTAACTGAAAAGTGGTTATCGCTATAAACAGGTTAAAAATACATTGAGTAAATAGGAATTTCACCGGGACCTCAAGGAAATATCGCTATAGACAGGTTTATCGTTATAGACAGTATCGTTATACACAGGTTTCACTGTATATGGGTAAACAGGAGTTAGTTGTCAAGTAAAGGAGTCTTCGTTAAAAAAACAGGAGACTTGGCTTATATCAACAAGTACCAACATATGAACATTATACTAACATGTAATAAAAAATTGTAAATATTTAATAATTAACTTCATTGTTTTCTTGATTCGCGAACCCTTAACCCAGTGATTCTCAACCACTGTGCCGTCAAATTCTTAAAATGTGCCGCCAAATATTAGAAATGATACAATAAAAATTATAAGGCTTTTTTTTATTACAAGTAAAGTCTAAATTAAAAAGAAAAGTGTGTGTATATATACTGTTATATATAGACTTTTTATATAATTTTTCCTCGCTTTAACCGCGTGAACATCTTTGTCGGCGATTGACTTGTTTCTGACAGTTTTAAAATAAGAAGGAAGTATTTAAATTGCCTTTGACAATTAAAAAAAAAAAGTTAAAATAAGTAGGAAATTTAATGACTATTAAAATTATTAATTAACAAAGGAAAGCAAGATAAATATTAATTTTCAAACGGAAATAAAAGCTAATCATTAAAGTAAACTATGCAATTAATAGTTATAAAAGAAATTAACAAAGGATGTAACAAAAAAATAAGCTAGCAATTAATAATTAGCAAAAAAAACTAGTTAACAAGAAATCACAAAAAAATAACAGTTAATAGCTATAGGAAACAAGCTGACAATTAATAACCAGAAAAAAAAAATAACTGTTACTAACTAATAAGAAATTAATCGAAAGAAATAATTAATCCCTTAATAAACGTACTTTGGTAGTACATATTATTTTATTTCACATTCAAAATTATTATGACAAACTATTTAAATGAAGTAAATAACTTTTAAATGAATTTTTTTCATTGTGTGCCGTCAAATTTTGAAATCGATAAAAGTGTGCCGCCACAAAAAAAAAAAAAGGTTGAAAATCACTGCCTTAACCAAACATTTGATGAAAAAGTGTGGTTTTCAGTTTCTTGCACCTTTCTCCTTTTCAGATCTAGAATGAACTCTGAGATTTCTAAAACAATTTTCAGAATTCATAGATTATTTTCTTAACTAACAGAGTTTTGTGTTGACAATTGACCCTTTAAAGGATATGATAGATTTATAAATTTGCCCTTTAAGTTAGTTACGAAGCAAAACTAGACATTTATGAAGTAATAAAAAGACATAACACAATGCTTACCAGTTCAGGAGATCGGCAAGAAAACTTTGAACTCCCTTTATAATTAATGACTGCTGAACATGCCTATAAGAAACATATAAGATAACATCTTACTTTCCTGATTTATAAAAGCAGTATTACAAAACAAATTCAAAACAATTTGTTTTGTTGAACTTATTAAAAAGAATAGATTCTTACGACAGAAAAATATACGATGTACAATTTTAAAATAAGTATTTATTACAAAACATGCTATGGGTTAAAAATATTCCAGATGTAATTTATCTATTTTAAACTTACAATTGCTAATACTTTAAATGGAAAATTGAGTTGAGAATTTTTAAGATTGGGAAGAAAAAAAAAAGTCCAGAAATTTTTTTAAATAAAATCAGAGATGATTAAAGAGTAATTTAGTTGCACCTAACTAGTATCTTTTTCATAAAGTCCAGTCATTTCAATTATTTTTTCTTTTCTTTCTATTTTTAAATCTCTCATTTATAGGGTTTTACTTAGTTTCTGACCAAATTCTGTAGACTGTTTTTTTTTTTTTTTAAAGAACTTAGGAAATTTCTGCAGTATTGGTATTTAATTTGCTAGATTTTTTAAATAAGTTACTTTTTAATTTTACTGCAACAGAAAATCACATTTAGCTGAACTTGACTGTAAAAAGAATGCTTGAACAGAAATTGCCAATGACATTATCTGCAAAACATAAAATTTAGTTCTGTTTGAGGAAGGAAAAAAATGGTATGTGTAACATTCAATGTCCCAATACTGATTTACTTTCAAGACATATTTCTGTTTTAGAGGTTACTACAAGCACTTTAAATTAAGTCAACAGCCTTAGCAATTTTTTTTATGAATACTCAAAAATTAATACTACAGTGCGATATAAAAAAGTTCTTACAGTATTGTTGGAAATAAGGCCTAATTTAAGTAAGCTTTCATACAATCACAATCATTCAAAAAAGAAAAAAATATATGTATATATATATTTATAACCACAATTCATTACAATAACATAATCTAATAGAATAAACTATTAATTTTAATTAGAATCCCGTCAAATGCTATCTAGAGAAAAATGTGAACAACTTTAATAGAATTTAAAGTGTATCTTAATGTATCTTTAATAAAGCTCTAATTATCTGTTAATCAAAAAAGAAAGAAAAAAAAACATTTTTTATGAGACATTAGTCAGTTATAAAGGAGACTGTGGGCAACTTCTTTAGAATTTAAGGTGTAATTCAACATACCTTGTCTAAGGCTCCAATAAATTGTTGATCAGCAGAAAAAACATTTTTTATGAGATTGCTGTATTTTTCATGAACTTCAAGGAGAGATTCCACAAATAATTGAGGCACCTATAAAGAAAGACGTTAACAACGGAAACACAAAAAATTACAATGCGGAAAAACATTTAAAAAATAAAAAGACAGGTTAAATATTTTATATATTAAAAATGTGTATTTGTCAACTTTATGTCCTAAATTTATATGTTATCCAGGATACTCTCCCAGAAGACTGGGTGGGTTAAGTAAATTTTTTTTCTTTATCAAGTGGTAAAATTAAAGTTCATATAGTTTATTTTTAGCATTTAAGTTTCATATATATTTCGTAAACATAAAAACTCAATTTTTTTTCACCTTTTACAGCATTACTTAAAATAACTTATATATAAAAACATCAAAGGAACATGAATTACTACACATATATAAATTATTACAAACTAGAATTTTAAAAGCCACATGTAAAAACATTTTAATTTTGTAAAATTTATAAATATATAATTCTTTAAAAAATTGCTATTTGTCAACAAAAAAAAAATAAAATAGCTATAAATCCACAAAAAAAAAAAAAAAAATAGTTGTGAACATTTATTGAAAAAGTTCAAAATTATGGATTTTAATTTTTTAAAGAAAAAATATGATTAATTAATTTTATGAATTATAATAAAGATTCATACATTATCTCCTTTTAAATTATATACAACATCTAATCCTCTTTTAGTGATGTGCTGTTGAAGTTCTTGAATAAGAGCATCAGATGCACTAGGGATGGATTTCAAAAGGAGGTACAGGTGTTGCAGGTCTGTAAAAACAAATAACAGAATAAGCATTTATTTTTATTTGAAACACCTTTACTTAATACAACAATGATAATAAAATTTGCACAATAATTGGCTAATAAAAGAAAAAAAAATTATTTATCACTCTATATGTGAGTGCATAGAAGAAAAAAAAAAGATTTACCATAATGATTTTAAAGCAACCAATCTGTCCTTAATTACCACCCAACAGTGGACTGATCGTAAATAATAAAATGTGAAAAGGAGCTCTGACTTTTTTCTGAGGTTCTGTAGAAGATGCTTGTCAATTCTGTTTTATAAAGCTCTTAATTGTAATAGAATTTTATTATTTTACAATTAATATTAATTAAAAATTTAATAGATGTTTTTAATAAAACTTTTTATTTAAGATCTGGCAGTTTCACATTACTTAAAAAAAAAAAAAAAAAAAATTAGATATTTTTTTTCTATAATTGATAAGCAGATAAGAAAAATATAAGACAAATGTGGGACATTTTTGCAAGGAAATGAGGATGGTTGCTCTAACTGCTCATGGCATAAACTTCTATTTTTAACATTATTAGACACATACATAAATTTTTACCTGTCATTAAACTTTAAAATAAGCAAGTAAAAAAATATTATAGAAAAAGATTCAGATAGCAGTAATAGATAATTTTTTGATGCTGTTACATTTATTATTTATTTATAATAAATGCACCATAAGAATAACAGTGCAATAAGTTTGCTGTTAAATGCCTATAACAAAATTCTGTTTTCTTTTTCAATATTAAAGACAAATTTATTTGAAAAAGGAGAAAAATTGCGTCATAAAATTTATATCAGTTGTTTTGAAAATATATAGACACTCACATATATTGAATTATATTTTAGTAAAGGCAGAAGATAAACTGAAAATACCTCTTCTACTCTCCTGCTCTACCATCCTTTTGCATTCTCCATGTAGAAACTGAAGATGATCAGCTACCATTCTACGTTCACATTCTTGTGTTACTCTAGGATAGGAGCTGGGGTGTAGGTACTTACGACTTCGTAAGTTTTCTTCGTCTAATCGTTGGAGAACCTATCAATAAGACCAAAAAAAAAGTAAATCATAACTATTAGTCAAATATTGGTTAAAATAACTTGAGACACTAACAATAATCATTTTTAAACAGTTTTAACAGCTGCATAAATTTTACAAATTACATTTTTGAATATTTTGTCACTGTAAAAATGAGGTGAAGAAAAGCATCAAAAGAGAAAGGAGTTCAAAATATATTAAATCAAAATGGCACTTAATTTAACTGAATATGAGAAGTTGAAAATATTACCTTTTCCATGTATTGTGAGCAATCATTCTCTTGCAGTAGGCGGTTAGCTTCTAAAGTATAATGTTCTCCAGTTTTTATTAAGAAAGGCTTCTCAAAGATTTCTTGGTAATACTAAAGAGTGACAATTAAAGAAATTATGAGATTGACATACAAGATGCAATTTTTTAGAACTTACTTAATATATATTTCATTGCTTTTCTAAGATATTGTTCGGAGTAAAATTCAATTTGAATAACAAGGTGTAATATAATAAACAGGTGTGCTTATGTCGTAATACTCAAGGTTTAATGGTTTGTAAAATTTTAATCCAATTACAAAACTTTTTTTTTTAGCAAATAATTTGTGCACTAGCATCTTTACCTTTTTCTATTTATAGAAAGTTTTATACTGTTTTTTGGCTTTTATTAGCGTTTTACATTCAAGTTATACAATATATATACACATAAATAAAGGGTGTTCAGCAGAGGTCTGACTGATTTCAAAATTAAAAATCTAAGAAATGTGAGGAATAAAACAAACGGTATGTTTGTTCAGGGTATCTGCTACATTTTAGATTTTCAAATTCACGACTTTTCATGATTTTCCATGACTATTTCCAAGAGTTTTTCATGACTTAACAAAGTTACTATTTTCTCGGACAAAAATGCAACAATAAATTAAAAAAAGCATTATAATAACATTAATTGAAATTATAGGTATAACCAAAACTGCTATACTCTGCATTTTCATATTTAGATTTTAAATTTAAAAAACAGAGTAAAGAAAGAGTTGAAACAATAAACTAGCTGAAAAAAATACAAAAGCAAATAATTTTTTTCTGTAGAATTATATTCTAAAGAAACTTTTCTTGCTCATCTGAAAGGAAAGAAATACTCCTGATTTTTCTGTTCTCATTTTGGAATAAAAGAAATTCTCCAATGACTGGTTTGCTTCAACTAGAATTTTAAATTGATAAAATTTTTTTTTAAAAAAAAATTTTAAATCACAGAAGAGTTTAAAAGATAATTCCCTCTAGAAATGATGGTTTTTCTTTCATTTTTTTTTTAAAGAACACCATAATTTTTAAAGAACATGATAAAATAATTTTATATTCTTATAAAATATGCCTGAGTGGTGATTTTGTTAGGAATTCAGATAGTTGGAATAGGATGAAATTAGGGAGGGGGGATTCCATTTTAAAAATTTGATTTTTCGGAAGTGGTGCAAGTGGCAAAACATGGTTTTGGAGCAAGAAAAAAGCAATTTTGGAGCAGCAAAACAAAGATTTGGAGCATATTTAATAAAAAAAAATTAAAACAAGAATTTAATAATAAGAGTTTTTTGTTCATTAATAACATATCTTATTATTTACACTTTTTTGAAGGTCCTTGCATAAACAAATTAAGTTTCTTTTTGGTATCTTCCAATGCTGTTAAATATTCTGCTATCCTCGTCTTAGCCTCAGATAAAAGGAATAGAATTATTAGGACATAGAATTTTTTTCTGAAGAAGATAAAGATGTCATCGCATTTGTGGCATCTAGTCCAACTATTACATTTGAATTTTGCCAAATTTCTGCATTTTCTACATCCAAAGATTTTAAGTCCTTTCCTGTCAAACTAAGAAAAGCAGAACTTTTTAAAAAACGCCCTAACAATGCTTAAACTAGAGACACCATTTCATCATACAGCAAGTGAATCAATGGTGTCTCAGTTTGGAAAAGACCTAAAAATTTATCTAATATAGCTGAAATATTTCTTAAAAATGAGCTTTTGGCAAAAGCAATTTAAATAAATTCAATATTGAGTGGCTCATACTATTTTTTAAATTAATAATTACTTTATTTAATTCTGTAAAAGATAATTTAAAACTCTAATTAATTTAACTATTAAAGGTTATTGAGTATATTTTTCTTAAAATTTAAATAAATGTTATTTATAGTCGTATATTCAACAAAACATTAACAAGATTAATATTGATCATACCGAATTTATAAAAATATGTAAAGAATTAAGCAAACTTTAATAAATTTATATTACTAATGTTAATTAGTGAATGGCCCCTAAATTTTTTTAATTAAAATTGATTACCTAGTACAGTATTCCATTAATGAAATAATTAAAAAAATTAAATAATTTTAAAATGCAAATACAATGAGTATTGAAGCTAAAAATTTTTTGTCAGAAGCAAATTATTATACTGTCCCTACACTCATAATATTTAACAAATCTATAATAATTAAAAAATTTTATATCAATTGTTTTAAATCAAATCCTTATGAGATGAATTAAAGTATTTTTGAATGACAAATCTGAAAAACATAAGATTTATTTGCTGCTTTAAAAATTCTGAAAGCCCCTTTCTTCATACTTATTTAAAATCTTGCCTCTAAATATTATTAAGTTTTTTCTAAAACAAAATAAGAGCACTGAAAATTTTGAAAGTAATATAATAACACAATAATAAAATGCAATAAGTAAAAAAAAATATTAGTAAAAGAAAAGTAATAAAGTATAAAAAAATGTTTACAAACAATTTGCAATTAGTGGATGGTCCCTCAGATAAAAATTTACATTTAAGAAACTCAATTAATTCTATCTTTATTAATTAAATGAATAAAAGGGAGATGGAAATTTTGAGGTTTTGAAGCTTTATGATTCTTGACTGCTCTGAGGATCAACATGAAAACATGTACTTAGTGAATGGTCCCCAAGTTAATTCCAAGATCATGGGCACTATTCTATAAATAGAATAGAGCAAGAAGGCCCTTAGCTTGCCATTGACGAAGACTATAGCACTTCAATAACGATGAAATTAACAAGAGAAGTAAAATTTTCTTTTGCTATTAAAATTTGGCAATATTTAGCTGGTCCCCGAAAATTTGTGGGAAGTCTCGGTTCCAATTCAGAGAGTGAAAAATGAAATCTGAAATTGAGTGAAGCAGAGTTGCACATGAGAGTGCAAGAATCCTTCCCACTGAATCCAGAGCAACCCCCCCACATGGCAGTAGCTGGGTTGCCGCAAAATTGTGACTTGGCGATACCTAGCTGGAAATATCCCTTTCAGCACAGAGCGGCGCAATTTAAGCCTACTACTTCAATTTGGAGCATGTAGGCGCAGGTTTTCACAATTGGCACAGATCGGCGCAATTGGCGCAGCACTTGCAACACTGGGAGACCTAAATCCATGACTTTCCATGATTTTTTTCAAAAAAGTAGCAAAAATCATGACATTTCATGACAAATTTTGTTCAATACTGAAATTCATGACTTTCTATGATTTTTCATGACTTTCCAGGTGCGCGGATACCCTGTTTGTTGAAAAAACTGAAAAATTTTTGTACAGAAATTTTGGAATTTCGTAACATAAGTCGCCAACAGATAGTGCTGTAAACCAATGATGACCAGAGTTAATTAATTATAGTGTTAAAATGCTAAAAGTGGCTGTCATACCAGATTAGCAGGTTCAAATATCTATTCAACAACATTTGTTTCTGGTACTGAAATATTATAGGTTGGATTAGAATCCTACAGCATATATAATCTCATCAAGAAATCTGTTTAGCAAACAGTACCACCTGTTGGCAACATTCCAAAATTTCTGCATAAAAATTTTACAACTTTCACAATAGACATTCTGTTTGTTTCATTCCTCTATCATCCTTTGTTTTGCAAATTTTTAATCGCAGTTCTCCACTTGGCATCCTGCACATATTCATACTACTTTCCAATGCTTTAACACTTTACTTACGAATAGGTTGTCATTCTTCCTATAATCTTCAACCTGGACAAATGACTGTATTACCCCATGAAAGACGGACTGATTCGGTGGAGAGTCTCCCTGTCGGTCCCTAGAAAAATATCATTATTTTTTTTAACACCTTAATCTTACATAATGAATGAATTACATAAATGAAGTACTCTTGCAACAACCAGCAGCAAGCCAAAGGGATCATATCATAGAAGTTGAGTCTCCATACTTCTGTAACCAGCGATTTGATGGTTGCAATATTGGGAAGATTGAGCATTTCATAATTGAAAGTTGTAAAAAAATTTTTTCAATCAAGATAAAACACATATTAATTTTACTATTGCTGTAATTTAAAACTTTCAAGAATTTAATTTATTAAATTTAGAAACAAAAATAACTTTACCAATTGAAATCCCTTAAATTGGTGTTTCTTAAGCGGATTTATTCAAAGGACTAACAAAATATTTTAGTGTTTTATCACAGACTGGTAAAGTTTGTAATTTGGACTATTGGCAAAATTTTTTATACATACTAAATTGTAGCACTGGAGCAACTTTTAACCAACTAGTTTCTAATCATTCACATAATGTTTAGAATAAATGTATTTAAATCTGAATGTAATTTATATTAATTCTAATACAGCAGTAGAGAAACAATTTTTTAAATGACTTAGTCAAAATATTGATGAAGCTTGAGTGAAATAGTCGAAGATAAGATTTAAGCAAAAACTTAATTAGACTCACTGTTTTATGCCCTCTAAAAGTAAATGAACTAAGTTGTCAGATAGCTTCTCTATCATATATTTCTTCCAAAGGTCTAAACCTAACTAGAAAAAAAAAAAGAAAAGAAGAAAATAAATAATTGCATAATACATAATATTTTATAAGGATTGAGAAAGCATAGAAATTATGGTTTCAGCACAATCCTTTTAATAAAAAGTTAACATAATCTTGAAATATAACTTAAAATCAGTTTACTAGCAAGAAAAAAAAGGGCCTTTCCTATAGATATACATAGAGTTTATCCCTGTGTATAAGCAGACCCATCTCTGGTATGTTGGTACAAGTATTTCAGGTATTTTGGGAGTATAAGTCAACTGTTGAAAAAAGCCAAATATGGGCATTTCTTAAATTCAAAAAAAAAAAATTATGTTTTTTTCAAGTATAAAATATTACACATTAAACTTTAATAATTACATGATCTCCTTCAAATAAAGATGCCACATTAATAAATGCTGAGAGGTGACCATTTAATCAGAAGAAAACTCTTACAAAAACAGTAAAAACAAGAAAATGGAGTAGAATCTAACACAGATGATGTTCCGGAATTCTTAAATTATAGTATATCTTATAAGATTTCATAATGTAATAGTTTTTGAAATACTCTTAAATAAATTATATTAAACTTCTTTTTCTTTCAGAACATAATTTCATGTATTATTTCTAACAAAACCTTTATTTGTAAAAAAAAAATAGGATAAGAGAAAATGTAAACAGTGTTTTCATCATAGAAAAAAAATGGGTGAGAATTTCTCACCCTTTTTCAAAAACAGGGTGAGATTTCAGAAAGTTAAGTGAGATTTTTAAAAACTTAAAAAACACAAATAGACTTGAACAAAAATCACTTCTTTTATAATAATACATTTGTAACATCTTCTCTATTTTAAAGCATTGAATCTTTTTGCTGCTTCATCATAGAAGATTTTGCCTTTACTAGGTATTTGTCCATCTTACATTAGTGCATAAAAAATTTGAACGTCTTACATGAAAAAACCTTACCTACGGTAAAAACGTGGTTGCAGAGAAATGTGTTCTGAAAGGGCTTCCGTGGTTGGGAGCGGTTGTGTTCTGTTGTTCGAAAAGGTTCTGAACAATACTGGTAAATAGGGAAGCTAGATAATGGGGCAAATGTTGAAAGCAACTAAAGATCCAGGAACAAAAGTGAAATGAATTTTATTCTAAATGGTATAATTTGAAGCTTTTTCCAAAATGCGAGAAATTCGCGAATTTCTCGTGGTAATCATTTTTTAATGCGAGAAAAAAAAATATGCGACATTCTCGCGTTTTCGCGCTGTAGTGAAAACACTGATGCAAAGTTAATAGTATATAAGATATTCAAAATTGTTTTTTAAAAATGGCAAATTGATATTGAGTGATTCATACCTATCTCATTGTTTACAATGCATCAATAATCTCTTGATCAACAAATGTCTGACTTTATTGCCAGTGTGTAAATCCAACATCTTCGCAAAATTTTGGGGAGTTTGGGAAGTTGACTTATACACTGGGATATACAGTACTTAAAGAAAGACTGACTAAGCAATAAAAAGAAAGTTCTCAGAAATTTTAACCTCAATCTTATTATCATTTTTGTAACCACAAATAATTATTTTTTAACAGGTTGCCAAAACTAAAAACATTTTATAAACAAAAATCTATTCGAATAGATTTCTTTGACTCATAATCACTTTTTTCTTCTTCTTCAGTTTAATAATTAGTAAAATATTAATCAGTACAAAATCAACCTAACAAATTCAAACAGCAGGTTCCAACAAACAATTCCATTAAAAGTAATTGAGTAAATTAAACTGAAAGTATTATTGAACAATGTTAAGACTACTTCTTACACTTTCACTAAAAAAGAAAATTTAAAATAAAAAGTACATTTACATTTAAAAATATGTAATAAGGATCAACTTATTAAGACAATAATAAAATTAATAGTAATTACAGTGAAAATGCAGAAAACTGTATTTTATTCCATGATTTATTTTTATCCTTGATATTTACTAGCAAACTGTACATAAATTTTTTTTAAAACTAAATGTTCAATAAAAATATTTTATTTAAAAAATGAATAAAACTATTACTAATTAGGAAAAACTTTGTAGGCTAAAATAAAGGATTACAGTAAATAAAAATAACTGTGCAAGAAAGGAAAATACACCCCTCCCGATATTAATATATTTAGGATTTAAAATTGTATTAAGAAAAAAGTGCAATTTCCCAAGATTTTCCAGAGTACTAAACATTCTGACATTAAGAATCTGAGAGTCTGTAACAATAATTAAAACCAAATATAAAATATAAGAACTTTTTAAAGGTATACTAATGAATTAAAAACTTTATATATCTTTGCAGTCTCAACAAAAGTTAAGCTCACATTTCAATAAGATTTTAGTCAATAGTTAGAGGTTTCAATAAGTTTTTTTATGCAAGAAATACCCTCATTTTGAATGGAATAAAAAAAATATTGTATAGCATACACACAGCATTAAATACTATAATATTCAAAAAACAATTATATATAATAATTAATTACATGCCAATATTAAAAATATTAGAGATCATATATATAATAGTATTTTTACAAAACATTATTGTGTTTACAACTATAGAAGCGATAAGAAGAAATACTTTATTTAAAGAGTTAAAACAGCAGTGTTCTAATTATTTTACCTACTACCTAAATAACTATGTATAGTAGAAAGCAATTGAAACTAATACAAAAATGAATTATAAATTACTTCGCCAATTTCAAGCATTTGATCACCAATATCTGATCTTCCATATTGTAAGTCAGCTTCATTAAATCTCTGTTTCTTAATGTGTTGAGTGTTTAAATACCTAAAAAAATAACTTGAATTTAAGAATTACATACATATACAGAAATTGAATTAAAGAAATTGAAAATTGAGAGAAGCTTTAAAAGAAAAAAGCATATGAATTGAAGTATATAGGACCCAATATATAATGAAAGTAATATGAATTGAAAATAAATAAATAATAATAAAAAACAATGAAGGATAAAAAAGAACAATAAAACTTTATATCATTTTATTTTGAAAATAAATATTCAACATAGATTTGTAAATATTTATTATTCTTCATAAAGCAATCATTACATATTATTCAAACTTACATGTAGAGTTTATTTAAATATCCAATCCCTTTACTATACTCCACCCAGCTCTGATAATAGGCAGCTAATAAACCTTCTTGAGAGGATACAACTGACTGAAAATGAACAAATAATGCAAAGATTGATTAAAACAGAAATAGTAGAACAGTAATGGGAAGGACAAAAAGAATAATGCTTAAAAGACCATTATTTTCTGACAAAATAACTTCTAATATTAATTCATATGTTAAAATCTCTTTTTCCTTAACTCAGAGCCGAACCATTTTTAGATAAAATGATTAATAAATGACTTAAGACATTATTATAATAAAAATGTTTTCCTTCAAGCAATGATGATGAGAACCATTCATAACTCAATTTATCACACAATTAAGAAGTTTCTAGCGACATTCTCCCTAAATAATCCCTAATACTAAAAACGAAGAATAAGTGGATTCCTGGATTTGCTGCTATACTTCCAATATTAATAAAATGCAATAAAGAGAGAGAGTTTTAATCTTCATCCTCCCCGATTCCTGTGAGCCTTAACTCTCGACCATATACATAATGATGTGCATATATATTGTAAGCAATCATAATGATGGATGAAATAATGCAGGATAAATTCAGATGAGTTAAGGCTGATTTCTCATTTCTACCTTTTATTCAATCAGAGAAACATATTTCATGAGAAATGACCACTTTTTATAGTAGGGGTTTTTAGGGAAAAGTGTTGCAAGATTCCCCATCAAGTCTTAATCACATAGTAAAGAGGAAAAAATGAACACTTTTTAATAGCTCTAATCATTTAGGTCAAATTATCCTTACTTCTTTAAAAGAGGTTTTATGATACATAATTATTTCTAAGAAATGGTTAACATTGGTCAAAAGGAATAAATCTGTAAAGCTATTATGTATAATAAAAAAGTTTTCTGTTCAGACTAATAAATTATAAAGAGATTTCAAATAAAGAATTAATCTAAAAAGACTCATTATATTTATATATATGCTACTGTGAATGATCGAAATTGGTGGTTGTTGACTTCCACCAGTGAATGTTGACAATCACATAGTCGCTTTGGTAAATGTCTGAAATATATAATATAGTTAAGGCCAATGCCCGGTACTCAAAACATTGATGTTTCTCCTAATCTATCCTCAGCAGATATTAAAATATCGAATAAATATAATAATATCAACGAATAAATTAATATAATCGGATATAACAAATATTTCGACCGTTCACCGGTGAAAGCGTTCTCTTGATTTCAATCATTCACAGTAACATATTGCAAAGTATTAAAATCTATCTTTAATTTCTACTAAACAACATATAAATATTAATAAAAATTACCTTGTGAAGATGTTTAACATGCTCTTCAAGATACTTTTTAGTTTCTTGGTATAGCATATCACCCAAAGGCTCAGGAAAAGCAACACAAAGTGTGTAAACATCAGTGAAATAGTATTAAAGTTATAACTATGTTTATGCAAAAACAAAAATTTTCAACACTTTACAAACATAAATAAAATCCTCAATAATTTTTTTATCTAATAAGACATAGTTAAATAAGCAGCATATCCAAATATGTTTGCCCAGAATATTTGTCACTTAAAATATAAAATCACCAAGATTCACTCCTGAAATCATCTTTAAACTTTTCATCTACCTTAAAAATAGCCAGAAAAAAAGTTAAGAACTACTTTAAAAGCAAGAAGTACAAATTACAATTATGTAGAAATTTATTTCTCCTGCCTTGAGGATTAAGTTAATTTTTTAAGCAAGGACATATTTCAGTTGTTTTCTTTTTCGAAATATTTCAATAAAAATATTGGCTTTTTAATAACTTTAGTAAGACCTTCTTTTAAGTTTAAGCTCAAGGTACAGAAAATTCTATCTTATGTTTTACTACAAGTCTTTAAAAAAATTTACATAAAAATTGAACTACTTTTACCAGTCAAAAAAATTATCATTCTTTTAAAGGGCAGATAATTTTTGACAGTTAAATTTTTAAAAACAGGGAACCTTAAGTTAGTTAAATATCAAATTATATAAAATTTCTACTCAATGGAGCATAAGTTATTAACAGCATGTTTGATTTTTATCGCATTTCAGACAGTAAATTGTTTTGCAAGATAGATAGACATGTGTTACAAAAAACATAAGCTGTTCTGTGTTCATATTAAAACTTATGCTTTAGAGCATTAATCAAAATTTAACGCAGGTAAAAAAAAAAACTGCCTTTTTACTTCATAATGCAATTTCTATAAAAAGGATATGTAAATCTGTCATTCCAAGTGTGGCGGCTGATATCTCCCAGTGTAATGACACCTTCCACTGTTTCCTTTAGAATATTCCATACAGAAGTAAAATCAACAACCCTCGGTCTTAATGACATTTTCAAAAATTAACTGAGCTGCAAAGACAAACAGTTTTATTATATTAACATGGAAATGTTCTATAATATAGTCATAATACTACTGGCGTTAGGGTAATTGATATCTAATATAGATACTGGGGTAATAGGCTTTTAGTGTGACCTCGAGACAACTGAGTATTTTTCAGTGTAATTGACTATGGTGTATAGCACATTTTAAGAAATCTAGTATGTATGTGATTACTTCAAGAATAATAATGGTGTAATGTTCCAGCGATAGAAAATATTTACATACATTTTATTGATAGGTGTAATGTTGAAAGGCTAAATAACACCTGATGTCCGGCACACTCCATTTTGCTGTTTCAGTGAACTGACCAGTAGTTGAGAATTCGTCATTTTCAGAGTTCTCCTTAGGAACAGAAAAGAGCATGGCACTTTCTCTCAAAAAATGTCACTTTGAATTTTGAAAGGGAAATCACTTAACACCATAAAAATTTAACAAATTGTGTGATATTACGGAATAACTAAATTTGGTCTCCAAAAAATTTTTAAATTATCCTCTAATAATATTTTATGTGTATATTTCAGAAAATAATTCTCTCTCATTATCAAAATAAGAGAATATTTGTAGTTCATAAAAATGATTAAAGGCATGCTAAGAAACAATCTTTGTGCATACATTAAAAAAAAAAAAACCTAAAAAGAAGATTGATAAACAACTTGAAAGCTTTATTTTTATAATTCAAACTGAAAATTATGAGAAAATAAACATTTAAATAGGCATTTAAAAAAAAAGAAAGAAAAAAAAGATAATTTATTTAAAAAATTCATTAATATACCGAGCTCTGAAAAAAGTAATACTTATAAAAATTTAACCAGTTGAAAATAATCTCAACAAAGAAAATATTTGTTACTGTAATCAGAACAATATAACCTATAAACACAGATAATTTAACCAGTGTGTAATTATTAAAACAGTTAAATAATTCTTTTTAAAATGGAATTTGAATAAAAAGACAGTGTTTTTAAGGGGTGGTGGAATATTTTTACAAAAAGGGCACATTAATAGGGATCAAGGGGCAGGCCACCCTTCTAAAAACACTTGGAGATAACATGGTCATTTGTGTTGAAATCTTGCTTGAGAATTGTCTGAATAAGTTCAGACGGACAACTGATATTCTAGATGAGGTCCAGTTCTCTATATTTGTACTGGAAATACCTTGTCTTGTTTGAGAGGTAGTATTACTACGTAAAGTGAGATCATCTCAATTTAGTCTGATAGTTTTCAGAAAGAAATGATGGAATAACCTTTAGATTTTGTTTCTGTTACTATTTTGAGGCATTTCTTGAAGAAACAATAAGACAATGTAAAGATTAGTGTTTCTGGAGTGCGTGTTTGACCAGTGATATACAATGAATACTGGTGAAATCTGTTTCAACTAAGATGTTCTGCTGTTCTTTGAACTTCTGTTCAACCTACCCAGTGAAATTCTATTGCTACTGTTGTTAGTGCCCTTTTACAAGCTTTAGTCTGTTCTGCTGTTATACATAGAATCTGCACCTATTAAATATAATACTAATACATTTTATATGTATTCGTTGGATTCATAAGGTGTTCGTAGTTACATGCATTCCAATGAATGTTGAACAATCAGAACAAGATGAATGCTTGGCACAACATAAATAATTAATACAACAGAACTGATCTATAATTTAATGAAATTCAGTGTATAATCAGGTATTGTTTTATAATTTAATCATTGTTATGTAATGAAAACTGAAACCTATCAGGTAAACAGGAACACGATTAAAGAAAACACACACAATTAAGTAGTTTTATTATGTTTGAAACCTCAACAAATCGAATTAAATGAAAAGCACATGCGATATATAATCTATGCAAATTATCAATAAAACAAATACCTAAAACATTGGGTAAGAGATTATTCAGCTGAATAATAGAAAACAAAAGTGTTAATTGGGTACAATATTTTAAACAGAACTATCCTTTTGGGAAAAATCTATTTGTTTAGAGAAACAATTATGTTGTTCTATTATTTGAAAGATACCTGCTATATCTTGAGGATATTAACCATTCAGTAATTGTTACAAACATTAATTTAGAAAATATCCAGTTACAAAAATAATAATTTTGCATACTGAATGCAACAAATACATCAACAAACATTTGTGATCAAATTGTGAAAAATCTGAAACCAGGGGTCTGTCTAGGTTTTTCTGACAGGTACCTATTTTGTGAAAATTTAGACGTAATTTGTGAAAAATTAAAAATTATATTAAAAAATCAACACAAAAATATGGATTTATCGTTTCTTAAGGGATACAAAAATGAAATTTTAAGAAAAAGTATTTTGTGAAACTACCGTTTTTCCAAAATTGAATTTGTGAAACTACCGTTTTTCCTAAAGTTGAATTTGTGAAGGTACCGCTAAACGGTAGTAAATTCGGCCTGGACAGACCCCTGGAAACATTACCAGAAATGTAACTGCAATTGTTTAGGTATTTAAAAGATGAAACAAATTTTGTTGTATGATAAAATAATATTCAAAACAACTCATAATTTATAAGCTAAATTTACATACGGAGAAGACCGACATTCTCCAGCAAAATAAGTAAACAGACAAATGTTACCAATTGCAAATTTGGGTATGGCAACGAGATTTTATTAAAATATTTTGGGTTAGCAAAAGCAGTAAAAAATAATCAGTAATATCATCGCGAAGGTAAATATTAGTAAAGAAGTGAATTGATTGCGACTAGTCTTAAAACATTCCCGGGAAAAATTTATTTTTGTTTTAAAAATTATTGAATTTTAATTTTAATTGATATTTTAGAAGGTTTTTTTTCAAAATAAGCAGAACTAAATAATTTTTACGGTAATTTTATTTTATATTTGTAAATCTGAAATATTTAAGCTTTGAAATTTAGCTAGATTATATTATTCTGTGTACCTAAATATTGTGCATGTACGAAATTTCCTTTCATTTAAATCTTTTCAAACATTTTACTGTAATATATGCAATTTAGTTTTTTGTTTAAGTTTTAATGAATAAAAGATGTAAGTAGTTTCAGTATAAATGTCAGTGACATTTGACATTATATCACATAATAACAATAAATCTTTATTTGTGTTTGCCACTTATTTTTGTGAGAATACCACACAAAACGTTGATTATGAATTAAAAAATGGTTGTTATATTCTCCGAATGTTTTTATTTTAAAAATTAATTAAATATTATGAATATTAACGAATAAAAAATATTTGTAGTATCAGACTCTACAAAAACAAGGAAACTATTTTTGTTTGCTACTTATTTTTGTAGGAGTATCGTGTAGAACATAATTATGCAACAAAAATTAGTAATTTCAACTGAAAGTTGGCATGCTAATGGGGATGAGAATTATTATATTTACCATGGTTTTTTCCCTATAGTATTAAATGTTTTGTAAAAAGAAACATTTTTCACAGCCTCAAAAAAACTTCTTTTTGTTTCTGCTATGTCTGTGAACATAAAAGTAATATTGAAACAAAAATTTGGAACATTTAAAACAGTCTTGTATTGTAACATTGCAGTACAACATTTGATCATCTTAAGAACTGATGTTCTAAAAACATTTTCAAGTTTCAAAATTTTCTTGATATTCCTCATAAAAAAATAGGTGGTCTTGATTTGTTCTTTTTAGCCTTTTTTTCTGTTATAGTGCAATGTTATGACTCTTTTATAATACCCAATATAACAAGAACTGCAAGTAAAAATGCTATGGTTATTAAATTTATAAAAAAATTTTGTAACTAGTTCAAAATTATTAGCCTTCCGCTGAGTGATATTGCTTATATTAAGTGAGTAATATTGCTCCTAATAGGGATAAATAATTATGAATTTTTTTTTTTAAACTTTCTGGTATCAATATTGAAAAGTGAAAAACAACCCTGGCAACGGTTTAACCTTTGCCCCAGTTGGGTTTAAAATTGACTTGATATGGGTCCTAAAATATCATGCACTGAGGGACCAATATTAGAATGTCTAGAATAGTCTATATCTAGGGCCTACATTGGCCAATATAAAATCTACATTGGCTAAATAATGGATATAAAATATTGGATGAATTTGACAATTCTATATGGAACCAATATTGGTTATAAAGTATATATTATCCTGGTTATAATATTGGTATAAAATATCAGATGAATCGGAAAATTTTACATGGGGCCAATATCAAAAAAATATTTGCAAAATTTGGGAAATTTTTTTTCAGCCTCTAGGTATCATTAGGTCCTGTCCTATTGTTGAATTTACTTGCACCAAGCTAAATGTAAAGTATTTAATTTAGTAATTTTTTGTTGTAAAGAGAGAGAAATCTGATCAGTCAATCCAAAAACAAGTTTATATTAAGAAATTAAATCAAAATTTAATAAGTTGTTAAAGGAAAATGCATTTGTCAGAATATTTTTCTACTTATTTCATTTCCTTTGTGTCTCTTGAACTTATATTAATCTGTATAAAAATCTCATTTACCACAATAAGATCGAGGTTAGTCATTGTAATCAGTCCAGTGTTCTCACTACAGCACGAGAATCTCGCATATTTTTGTTCTTTTCTCGCATTAAAAAATGATTAACGCGAGAAGTTCGCTTTCAAAATGGCGAATCTCACGAATTTTGGAAAAAATTTCGTCTTCCGCCATTTTAAATAAAATCCGTTTCACTTTTCTTCCTTGATCTTTCATTATTTTCAACATTGGTCCTTGTTATCTAGCTTCCCTATTTGTCAGTATTGTTCAGAACAGCAGAACACCCCCCCCCCGAACCCCTTTCAGAACACATTTCTCTGCAACCACATGTTCACCATAGGTAAGGTTTCTTCCAGGGTTGGGTTTTTGATGTCAAAAAGTGGTTTTGACATGACAAGGGTATAATACTGGTTTAAACCGTCAAAAACTTTGCCAAGAAAATATATAAACTTCAAAACTACCAACAGTTGCCATGCATTATATTGAAATTTAATTATGCTAAAGGTAATCAGCAGGTTTTAAAATATTTTTTAATTAAAATTAAGGTAAAATAACAGATTTAAAATCTCAGAAATTTATATTCAAATGCATGTGCAGAAAAATTTTGCACAAAAATTGTTTAAATATTTATATTTAAAAAAAATTTTTTTTTTTTTTTTGATACTTAAGAAAATTAAAAGTTTATTACTATGCATTTTTGACATATAAGGAACATATAACTAATATTTATAAGGAACTTACAAGTTATGTTGTATAAATACAAACTTGATACAAGTGTATGAAAAAAAATTTTAATGTTATACCGAATATCTTTATTATCCAGTATGTTAATTTGAATTTAAAAGTAGTTATATTTATGAATAATGATAAATATAATTCATATTGTTTATTATATTTATTTATAATTATTACACTTATCATTTTAAAACAATTTTTATCTCTTAATTTTTTTTTCTCCACTTGTATTAAGAATACAAATAATGCATATCTTGAAAGCAAGAAGTAATTATTCAACAGCTGAATATTTAGATATTCAACAAAACTATATAGTATTCAGCAAAATGAAATTCACAAGTATTTGGATAAACTAAATTTTCAGCATAGTAAATGAATAGGCTGAATATACTGTAAATCGACACTAACTACTCTGTGTATTTAACAGAAAGCACTTAAATTTGTATTGTCTTATGTTAAAAAGATTATTAAGAAGATTTAAAAGAATATTAAAAAGATTTTTCTTTAAAAGAAGATGTCTAATGTACAAAACTGCTAATGTTTATCTTTAAAAATGTCTAATTTTTAGTATAATCTATACTATACACTAAATTTGGTTATAAATAAATTTCTTAATAATATCACTGCAGATTTTCAATAACACATGAAAATGAATACATAATATTACAAAAGATGTGAGTTTTCAAAAGTACAAGATTTTGGTTACTATTCAAAATATAAGTGTTTCTTCAAAATTTTAAATTTATTTTTTCTAGAACATATTTAGAAACACTATCCTTTATAAAAAATATATAAATTTTATGTATTATTTAAATTTCACATATGAATATAGGTTTTTGACATTTCTGACATTTTTGACGTGACGGTTTAAACTGTCACATGTCAAAAACCTGCCAACCCTGGTTTCTTCATGTAAGGCGTTTAAATTTTGTGTGCATGATTGTAAGATGGACATGTTAATGCAACATCTTCTACTCCGTAACGGACAAATGAAAATGAAACAAATGTCGTTAGAAACAGTCAAAACGAAACAAATATGGATAATATTTTTCAGCTAAATAAAAAATCAGTTGAAAAAAAGAAAGAGTCCTTTATAATAAGTTATTTAAAGTCAGCTCTATTTTTAAGAATTACCAAACTCTCTTATCGACAATTTACAGCAATTTGTAAAAGTTAAAGGCTGTGAAAACTATGCTGGAAGACATAGTATGAACATGGAAATAACTTCACTATTCTATAGCAGAAATAATTGAAAAGCCTATGCTGGCAGATGTAGAGGATAGGTCAGCATCTGTTGCAAGGTCATTTAGCACCCAAAACGGATTTAAGACAAAATATCGCAACAGATTGACTTATAAGCATTTGAGCAACCTAATGAGAATAGCTAATGAAAAAGTAGAAAAAGAACATTTTCCATATGATGATGCAGCAAAAATTAGAAGATGTTAAAAATGTATTGTAATTAAAGAAATAATTTTTTTCCGAGTCTATTCATGTTTTTTTAATTTTTAGAAATCTCACTTAACTTTTTGAAATCTCACCCTGTTTTAGAGAAAGGGTGAGAAATTCTCTCCTGTTTTTTTCTGTAATGAAAACACTGCAGTCTTAAAAAATTTTAAAGGTCTAAACTTGCTAGTGGCTATATGCAATTTTATTTGTGTCATCCTTTTTTTATAATAGTCACTTTTTTTTATTTTTGTCAAAACAGGGGAAAGTTAGTGAATTTTATCAATCTTTAAAAATCGAGGAATCCAAAAAAAGTTAGGATAAATTAATAAATTTATGTGTGAGGTGTCTAAAAGATCAATATGTTTTTCCACAAAAATTGGTAAAATGAGTCTTAAAAAGTCAAGAAATTTGTTTTCTGAGTTATATTTGTGGCCATATAATTAATTGTAAAAAATAAACTTTTTAATTGCCTTCAAAACTATGTTTATTTTTGTCTTTTTGCAGGGAAAATAAAAATAAATTATGCTTGGTTATAGGAAAACTTTGTTAGCTTAAGTTATTATAAGGTGAAAAAATAAATGCTTGAAAACGTGTTCTCTATTATCAATTATCCCTTTGCATATCATTTTTGAGGGATTATTCTTTTCATAAGCGCCAATTATTCATTTCAAAGAAGTGTTATAAAAATATTTTAAATTGTTTTGTCTTACATTTATGAAAGTTAAAACTTTTTTAGACATGTGGATTAAAGTCTGTTCCATGGATGGAAAAGTGTCCCATCGTGTGCACGGTCTTTCCAAACTAACCAAAATCGAGGAGCTGCGTCCACTGCTTGTTGACAAATTTGATGCTCCCATTGAGCGACAAAGACTTTATTATAGGGGAAAACAAGTGAGTATTTAATTAATTTGTGGAATGCACAATCTTTTTCCTGTAGTCTGCCACAAAAACTAAAAAGAATGCATCTTTGGAATCCAACATGAGTAAAGTTAAGCTATAATCTTAAAACTGTAAGAGGCATCTAGATTCTAATTTAAGTTAATAAGTATAATATGTAGCAATGTGAACAAATTCGCAAGAAGTTACATTTCCCTGTTAGCAGACTTAGATAAAATGAAAAACTTTTTGCAAGCACAAAATCTCAATTAAACAACTTTCTGCACCTATTGATTAACTCTTGTAACTAGTTTCAACCCTTTTATCTTCACCTCATTTTGACGAAATTTGTTATAAAATCACGAATATATATATACATATTTTTTAAAGGTTTAATTTTTATGCAACTTTATATTGATTCGTACCACAGGGATGAGTATGGTAAAGAAACAAAAGCTGAAAAAGAAATCCAAAAATGTTATCTGCAAAAACACTTTTTGAATAATTGAAACAATGCCTAAAATTTGAGCTATAAAAAAGTATGTTATCCACAGAATGTTATCAATATTGTAATTATAATGTCAATGCGAGATTTTATTTTTATATTTAAATAGTATGAATATGAATCTCAAAGTTTTATTTTAAAATCTTGTAAATACGATTCTCTATGTTTCATTTTAACACTGTGTAAAAATGAATTTCGGTGTAAAATTTTTAAGTCACTTGAGCGCAAATCATAGTAGTGGCTTTTTAATTGCCTGAACCAAATTGATATGAAGTGGTTAAGATGTAAACACAATGCGAGATCTTAAGTGGGAATTATGATGTTTGGTGTTAAATCTTGTGAATGTAATTTTAAATCGCATTTGCATTGGCAGGTAAAGACGTAAAAATAAAAATTTCAAATATTTTTTCCTTTGAAGAAGCAGTGTTTTATTTTTTAGTACGTAATAGAAAAAATATTTCCGTGAGCGGCGCTCGGGTATATTATACGAGTTTGCTAGTACTGAAATCATAGCCATGAATAAAACTTATTGAACAAAATGGCTACAATCAAGTTCAGGCTTGCACTAAGACAATAAGTGAATAAAAGAGCAGAATGACCTGTTTAAATAAAGTATTTTTCACTTAATTTTCATTAATATTTAAAACTGTTCAAAAACCATAGGTCTCCTTGCTTTATTTATTATGCACATATAGATGTGTGTTTTAGGTCATTTGATGATATAATTAAATGTCTTTTGTGGTGATTTGCTTAAGTTTTTCTGACATTACTAGTAATTTATTGACATAATTTTTAAACAATCCGCAGCTTGAAGATGGTCATTCTCTATTCGATTATGATGTTGGAATTAATGATACCATTCAAATATTTGTCAGACAACTATTGGTTGATTCTCAAGAGAAAAGTGCAATTATTGAGGATACAAATAAAGAAAATCATGTAAATATCTATTTTCGTAAAATATTCGTGAATTCACGATTGGTTTTCATTTTGTTTATTATTTTCACTGAATCTATTTATATTTTTTTTATTAATATAAACTAAAATTTTTTTATTCAGGATGCTGAAAAAGCACAATATCAGAATTCTCTTGAAGAACAAGTTTTGAGTAAATACTATGAAGTAAGTATTAATTTATATTTCTCAGCATTTATTTTTATTCAATGTTTTTTCTTCTTACTAGATCATTTTTACCTTTTAAAATGTATGTACCCGTGAATAGCTAATAAATAAAAAAAACATAATAAATTGATAATTTTTTTTGATAGTCATGTATAATCTTTTGATTATGTATATTTGTACTTTGCCTTTTGTAAAATGCTTGTTTCTTACCTTTCTAAATACATTATAGTTAGAAAACATAATTATGATATAAATCAAATTTATTAGTAGTTTAATAAGACTAGTGGTAGTTAATGTGTTAATTAACAAAAAAAAGACCTGTCTAGTATGGTTCTAAAATTACTATAGTAGTACAATAGCCAGTTCTGTATTACAAATAAATTGCCTTTTTATTGTCATTGTGAATGAAGGAATTTTAAAATTAGAATGTCGAAGTTGATTTTTTTTTGTACACTTTTTTTTCTTTGTTTTTTATACTTCTTCTCTATTCTAAATCAAACTATAAGCATGCATTGATGTAATTTTTTTAACTGAGCATCAAAAGTTTGAATGAAGCTTTTTATGTTCATTAACTAAAACCTAATATTTGAATGAAATAAAACATAATTCATGCAATAAAACTTTGAAGTATTATGCTTGGGTTACCAGAACGGGGGGGAAAACAGGACAAGTGATGCAGCATTAGAAATTATTTAAAAAAAATTACTGGTCTGCAGCAGGGTTCGTGATTTTTTTGATTTTTTTAAAAAAAATCAAAAGAATCAGATTTTTTTGATTTAAATCGGATTTTTTTGATTTAAATCAGATTTTTTTGATTTTTATTCAAATACACTGTAAGAACTTTAATTTATGATTAAAAAAAATTATAAATGTTTAATCAAATTAACTTAATATTAAAACTATGTTGTAACAATATTTCAGAAGCTCTAACTAAAATAATTTTTCATTATAATACATGGCTTTGAATGCATAGCAACTGTTTTGAAAGAAATGCATGATTAAAATTTAAAGACTAGATTAAATAGAGAATTTAAAGAATACTTCAGGGGTCTGTCTGGGTTTTTCTGAGAGGTACCTATTTTGTGAAAATTAAAAATTATATTAAAAAATCAACACAAATATAGTAAAAATATGGATTTATCGTTTCTTACGAGACACAAAAATAAAATTTTAAGAAAAAGTATTTTGTGTGATTATTCTATCATTTTTCCTAAAGTTGAATTTGTAAAGGTACCGTTAAACGGCAGTAAATTTGGCTTGGACAGACCCCTGCACTTTAACTATTAAAAGAAAGTTTCAGTTAGCAAACCATAACTTTAATTTAAAATTGTGATTTCGTTTTTTTTCATCTTGGTTTTTAAAATGACAAAATAAATATAGCAGACTGTGTTTATAAATGTAGTCATTCATCAAATAATAAATAAATATTTAATTTGTATGTTTTTATATTAAAATATTCATCTTAATTCTATATCAAAATAGATAAGTTAAGCTAAAAAAAAAAAAAAAAGTTAGAAAACCTATCTACTCATTGGAATTTTTTTTCACAAAATTTCTTTACAGAAAATCTGATAATGTCAAAGATACTGTAAACAAATTATGAGAAAAAAAATACCAGTTAATAACCCTACTGCATCAAATAGACTTTGAAAGAGTTTGAAAGGGAAGAATGACACTATATTTGGAAAAATACATCTAAATTCATCAGCCCTCTTTTTTTCTTTTTCTGTTTTTGGCATATTAGGGTAATTTCTTTTTAACATAACCTCAAGCTTCAGAAATACACATTTTCCACCAATAAAATATGATGTAGATTTTAATTCACGCTTTTTCATTCTAAAGGTAGAATTTTAATTAACATTATTTGTATTATTTTTTGAAAAATATTCATGTTTATTAATTACTTTCTACAGTTATGCAAGTCTATACTAAGACAGCATTAAATGTTTACTTTAATCTGTACTTTCAATCTAAAATGTAATTTCAAATGTGTTGGAATTTAACACACACCAAAAAAGTAATTTCATTGACTAAAATTAATTAATGCAGCAATTTATTTAAATTAAATTTTAATACTAAGAAAAGAAAATAATAAAAGTATCAAAAATTTAAAACACTGTTTTTTGATTTAAATCAATGATTTTTTTAAAAAAATCATTTGATTTAAATCATGATTTAAATCGTGATTTAAATCAAGCTGATTTAAATCAACAAACCCTGGTCTGCAGGATAAGTAAGCATTATTATGTACCAGTCCACAAACAATATCACTGGTTTACTCAAAATTCATCATTAAATATATTTGTACATCACTTAAAATTATTTTCATGCTTCATAATAAGATAACATTTCGCATCACAGTTTATTTTTATTAAAATTTAAAATGCTAAATTGATATTTTATATGTATATATACATGGTACATAGCATTTTTGAAAAGTACTTAAAGGTGCTTACTTTCGATTTTCGTTTTTTAAAAGCCCTTAAATGTGCTTTTTTTTTTTATTAAGCTTTTTTAGAAAGTGCTTCATTTTACCTTTTCGAAACTGAGATTTTTTTCCTTTACCATGTCGATTTTTGAATGTATTCAGCGTTTTCACAGTTCATTCAACCTCACTCCATTTCGGCCTACCATTGGTCCATTGCATATGAAAGCGCCTATCATTTTACATGTTTGATGAAATACTTGCGACCGCATGTGTGTCTACTGAGCTGAGTTCGGTGAGATTCTAGCACTCTTGTGTGCAACTCTGCTGCATTTTGCAAGATATTCTCCATTTCAGGCTTCATTTTCCACCCTCTGAAATCGAACCGAAAAATCTCTCGATTTTTTTTTATGGTGGCTAATATAATCGAGAAAGAGTTCTTTGTCTGAAACTAGTTGCTTTATCATGATCATGTAAAGTCTTTTAAAATTATTTTGTATTTTCTTAATGCATAAAGTGCTTAAAAGGTGCTTATTTTTTGTTGAAAGAGTTGGCTATGTACCCTGATGTATGTATGTATATATATATATATAAAGGACTTTTGTATTTTGTGGAAATAAGTTACTGTGGTAAACATTTTATAAGAAGGGAAATCCGTTAAACCAAAATTTAACAAAAGCGTTTAGGCANACAATTTTTTAATTTTAAAAAGTTATATATAAATTTTTTTGCAAAAAAATTTATTAATTTGAATAGGCAATTTAAATTATTTGTGTTCAAAATTATTTGTGTATAATATATGGTACATGGATTAGATTTTATCCATAAAGTTTTGAGGTTTTATTACTTAATGTCACAATTACCCCAGGCACCATTCCAACCGAATGAACTCTTCATTGTTCAAAGATGAATTAACAGCAGACACGTTGCTGGTCCTGCCACCAAGTTATTATTAATAGGGGCCCAAAAGGGTATTTAGTCGTATCAGACCAGTGGATTACCAATGGTTTTGATTGCTACAATGACAATTTTTGATTGCAAAAAAACTTGAAATATACTGTGTTCAAAAGAAAAATAACTTTGAATTTTGTAAATTAAATGTTTAGTTTGAAATCTTCTTTTTATATTTTAAAATAATTCCAGTCAGGTTTTTTTGTTGCTTGTTCAAAAATCATTGTTCTCTGGTTGTTAAATTTTTGACCTACCTAATAACTAGGAGAGTTTTTACGTGGAGCCCATGATGGTTCCCACTTAGTTATTAATGTTAAGGAAATATTTTAATTTTATAATCTGTCTCTTCTACTTAACTGTTTTCTTTTCATCAACCTTCTTTAATCTTCAATTAAATTTATAATAATCTTTATTTATCTAATTTTTCAGGTTGGCGACTTAGTTGATGCAAAGGATATCAAACAGCATGGTTCTTGGTTTGAAG
The DNA here is from genome assembly GCF_043381705.1 of Parasteatoda tepidariorum. Taxonomy (NCBI): domain Eukaryota; kingdom Metazoa; phylum Arthropoda; class Arachnida; order Araneae; family Theridiidae; genus Parasteatoda; species Parasteatoda tepidariorum. The sequence continues at coordinate 28,856,895 of NC_092209.1, read as the reverse complement.
CAAAAATAGTTCAAATCAAGCCTCAAAAGCAAGTGTCACAATGTGTGCCGGAATGCCAATCTACCCTTTGTCAACATAAAATCAATGAAAACAAGTTTGATGATGGTTTGGCGTACACTGTTGTGTTTGATGAGTAAGTAACATATCACTGGTTCAACACTAAAACAAGTAATGAGCTAAAACTTTAAATTTGTAGATAGATTAAGATTGTGATTAAAAGCTTTCAAATTAAATCTTTCAGGGTGGCTTATTAGAAAATTAATTTTATAAGGTTTGTCAATAAAACTGTGGTTTCTGCTGTCAGTTTTGCTATCTTAAATCTTTTATAGTTATAATTGAGGTTGGGAGGAAAAAAATTTTGTTTTTAAACCAGTTTATTTTTTTTAAAGATTAAATTAGTTTTTTAGATTAAACCAGTTTTTTCTGTTAATTTGAAATATAAATTAAATGCTACTTTACACTTAAAATTAAAACTAATGGGGCTTTTATGGAGAAATCAGGCCAAATCGAACTCAAGGGGTTTGCAAATGTGTGTTTTCATTTCAAGATTCAGCTGTTGTAATAAATAATATCAGATTAAGAATATCGAATTTTAAAAACTATGTGGAAATCAATAGCAATAACTGCCAAAAAAAATAGAACAAATATTTCTGCCGAAAAGAAAACCAAACTTTTTACTTCATTATTCTCAAATGAAAATAGAAAAATTACTAGCCTTTTTTTCCACTCCGATGCGCAAGAATGGGATATAATTTTGAATATAATTCTGAAGAAAAGATAGAAACTTTTGAAAATTTGTGCAGAAGAGAAAACCAAAATTTTTTACTTTCTAAAGGAAATATCTGTCGCCACGATTCTGCCACGGGGCTCATGGGGCGCATCATAACATATTTCTCTCTTCCACTGTACGATTTTTGGTGTATTTGACACATTATGGCACTTAAATTGAGTCACTGGTTGAGCATAAATTACGTATTTATCTGTCAGTCCATTAATGACAATGCTTTTTAATGAACTGTGCTAATAATTTATCTGAATATTATTTTCAGAAATAATCTTAATCTAATTGATTATTTTTATGCTTATTTTAAAGCTATGAAGACAGTGAAGGTCCTCAAGATTTAAAGTTAGGCTTCCTTCGTCCTAGAGCTCGTCATCTTATTGATTATGATAATATTAAAGTAGGTGATCTAGTCATGATCAATTACAATATTGATTCCCCTACTGAAAGAGGATATTGGTTTGACTGCAAAGTTACTGCATTGAAACAGACTAAACATAAGAAAGAAATAATTGGCACACTCTTAATTGGGTAAGTGAAATACAATATATATTATTTTGAAATGCTACACGATTGACTGCTTTACATAGCTATATCCATTTCAAGAATATTTGCTCTTAAAATTTATTTTTTAAAAGCCACAAGATTTTAACTTAAACAGTTTCAACAATTTTTCATTTATTTCATACATTTACTAGTGTTAATAAACTATTTAAATTTATTCATCAATCATTAATAATAAATAATTAAAATAAATTCTGAACTAAATTAAGTAATTAACCCTTTAACTATCGGTTAATTTTCAAGAAAGCTGTCATAAAAGTGCCTATTTTTTTATCCCTCAAAATTATATAAAAATATGCGTATGAGCAATATATATGTTCATTTTTTAGGGCTGATTGTGCTCCAGAAAAAATCCGGATTTCCAGAATTTTCACTAACAGTGATCCGGAAGTTTCCGGAGATCGAAGGTCCAGGCATTTAAAAAAATCATTGATCACAGAAGTTTCCGTAAATCAAATTTTCGAAGGTGGAACTTAAAAACACAGTTTATTTTATTTGTTTGTAAGGGAGAGCCAGAGAGATACTTTATAAGCTTATATTCATGATTAATTTTCATTTTTTATTGGTAAATAGTTGGTGTAATCATAAACTCAAGAAAGAAAGACATATTTGTATATTTTAATTACTTCTCCAGGTCATCATAGGTATGTGTAAAATTTAAAAAAATTTTAAGTGAACTAAGAAATATTGAGAAAAAGGAAGAAAAAAAACCTCGTTTAAATTTTTTTCAATTTAAACTTTTTTTTAACTCAAGAAATTTTCCGGAATTTTGACTTGGGCTCACAATAACCCCTGATTTTTAATTTTTGATTTGTTTTTAGCTTGAAATTTTAAAAAATTAAATTTTTAGGAAAAGCCAACTATGATTTAATGTTGCTTTTCCAGCAAGCAAGGAAAATTTAAAAAATATGTGTTTTAAACATTAAAGAAAATTTTATTAAACTTACGTATAATATAAATAAAGATTAGTAATTTTTTTGTGTGCAAAGCATGAGATACAGAGGCCAACGTCACAATCTGGACAGTAGTACCCATCCTTCCTACATCTCTTATTGTTTTCATCTCTTCTGGAGCAACAAACTTTGCATTCTCATGATGCTTATCTACAATTACCTTAAAAATATCCTGGTACTGCCATATGGTGTGTGAAATGAGAAGTAAAATGTTTTCCTGGCAATTAGTTTTATTCTTATTGGCACGTTACTACTGAACACTCCAGCCCGTCAATATCACAGGAGAGAGAAATAGAGAGCGAAACCTCACCCCCGTTATTTTCACGGTAGCAAGAAGAAAAGGGATAAATGCTATTATCGATAATAGAATGATTATAATTTGACAACATTATTCTATCACTTAATTTAAAATATGAGATTTTTAATACTAGAGTTAAAAAAATTAGATTTTGTTTAAAATGATGTATTACATTCTTTAATTTAGTGCCCAAGAAACAGAGTTGGAAAACTGCAAAATACTATTTACGGACGAGGTTTATGCGGTTGAAAACAATACGCTTTTATCTGAACAGTCTGGCAAACAGAATGAAGAGCCTGTTGTTAGTAAGTATTGTCTACCAATGTTTGTATGTAATAATGTTGCATTATCTCAGTTATTGACTCAATTATTGGCCTTAACATTGGTTTGTATGCATAGCCAACTCAGTCTTTGGTCATTACAATTCCTTTCATGAGGTATTGTCAACCATAGCTATCTTCCTGTTAGCCGTGGTGAGTCAGGAGAAAGAGCGCTTGCCTCCCACTAAGGTGAGATTGGTTCGAATCTCCGTGATGGCTGTTCAATATAAACTCAGTACCCCACAAATGTTGACAAAAAAAATCCTCAGAGGTAGACAGTTCATAGGAGGAGAGTCCTCTAGCGGGCAGGCTACCCATGGAAGGTTTTCGTGGTTTTCCTCTCTGTGTAACACAAATGTGGGTTAATTTCATCAAAAAGTTCTTCACTAAAGCAAATTTCACCCAATACTTGATCCTGGAGTTCCCTTGTGTTCTGGATTAGGTTAAAAATTTTAAAACTACTGAGTTGAACATAGGTAGTCCCAAACTTAAAATTGGGTCGGCTGTTCAACGATGGTTAGAAAATAAATTTAATAAAAACTATCTTTGGAAAATTATGTCTTCTTGGGGCACCTTTAAACAGTAAGTTTAAAAGTCCGATAAATTTGAAAGTACAGTTATTATTTAGATTGAGAAATTAAATTTGCAAGAGAATAAGAAATCATATATTATGTCTAATTTTGATGCATCAAACTATTAGAAAAATTTAGATATAAGTAATTTAATGAGTGTACGTATTGGTTTAATTTCCTAATTATTATAATGTGACATGGTTTAGTAATGTTCATTATTAAAATTGAATCATTTGATTTTTCTAACTTAAATGATAACATTTTTGTTTACAGCAAACAAAAATTCAATATATTATAGGCAAATGTATGTTAATGAGGTGACAATTTTTTAATTTTAAAAAGTGTCTAAACCATTCGCTTGCACTGTTTAGAGAGAATGATACAATGTACCTAGGAACTTCTCTATTTAAATATTAAAACAGCTGTTTAAGACATTAATTTGCAAACTTATCTAATGTGTTATTTTCTTTTGAAAATTCTTTTAATGCCAAAGTACGCCAGATTTTTTAAACTTGAATTTATTTTAGCATGTTATTGTTAAAACAATTAAACCTGAATTCTGAATGATTTGATCATGATCTTTTATAATGACACGTCTAGCCGCAACTGTTTTGTTACTCAAAAAATGTTTGTGGCTCATAGAATGGAGTATAATACTTTAATTTTAGCGGACTGCTTATTTCTGATTCATTGTAGAATTTTTTTTTTCTTTTTGATTCTTAATGTAACTGCATTGATTTGTGGTGGCTCATAGGCAGAGTTGACTTTTTGCCGGCAGAAATTGGTTTTTGCCATGCCAGTGGCAGAAACTGGTTATAACCGGTAAAAACTGGCAGAAACTAAAAAAAATTTCTATATTAGTTCTAGTAATTGCTTAATGATATTTTGTTTAAGTAAACTGAAAAATGTAACTATAACAAACTTTTTAATTCATTTCTTGTAAATATATATTATTTTGTTCACATTAAATATAAAAAGTGCAGTATATCAAATATTTATATAAAATAAAGAATAAAGTAATGTAATACTAAAGATAAATACTAGATTTTAGTTTATTATATTAAATTCTGAAATTCAGTAATTATTATCATTTAACTCTTAACATAACTGAATAGAGCTATTTTCAAATAGTTTTTTTTCTTTTCAAGACATAATTTGCATGGCAACAATCCAATTATAATAATAGTAACAGTTTTAATCTTTGCTGTATGTAAGAGAAACTGCATCAAAACTTTTCTTTTGTTATAGATTACTGCAGAGTGCAAACAATGTAATATTTGATTTTGAATGGTGATAATTTTGTAAATAAATTGTACTTTGTTTAACATTTAATTGTTTTTTTCTATGAATTATCCATTGTATGTCAATCTCAGAACTTACTTTTATGTCATTTTCTGAATTTCTGCCACAAATGTGGCAGAAAAGGATTTCTGCCATGACAGTTTTAACCGGTTTCTACCAGTGGTTTTAACCACCTCGGCAGAAACTTGCCAACCTTGCTCAGAGGATAGAGCCCTTCTCTCCTAATGAGGTGAACTGGGTTCGAATCCTAGCGATGGCTGATTGATATAAATTCTGCACTCGGCTTGCACTGGTTCATGGGTTTAGAGTCCCCTTGTCGCCAGTCTAAGCGGGGTAGGATTTTGTGGTTTTTCTCACCATGTAATGCAAATGCAGGTTAGTTCCATCAAAAAGTCAGGAATGAATGCAAGTTTCTCCCAATACTTGATCCAGGAGTTCCCTTGTCTTCTGGATTGGGTTGAAAATTGGTGGTCTTAAACTCAAAATTGTGTCGGCTGTTCAAATACAGTGACAAAATATAACTGCATTTGGTTTTTGATGATTATGTTTTCTTTTTCCATAGGATCAAAACCAGAGGAACCCAAGTGCTCTCGCTGCAAAGACAATCCAGCAAGAAAATGTAGGGAATGTAGCTGTCGTTTGTGTGGTGGGAAGGATTCTCCTGAGAAGCAGCTTGTTTGTGATGAATGTGGCTTCTGCTTTCATTTGTGGTGCATGGACCCACCTCTAACAGAAATTCCAGAAGAGGAGGATTGGTATTTATTATTTATGCTATTGTTAAATTGCATTTAGGGAAAACCCAGAGAGCTTGGAAAACTCAGGAGATTTGAAATTAATGTAAAAATCTCCAGAAATATGTCAAAAAATTTAAATTTTAGGACTTTTTTGTTTTTAAAATTTTTTTTCCTACTGAAAAAATTGAGATTTTTATTTTGAAATTGCTCACAAAGTTTATTAAATTTCTGATGCAAATTATTGTCTTGCCTTCAGGGACTCTGAGAACTCTGAAGCTGAGTTTTCCATGACGGAGTTCAGCATTACGACTAACTTCTACTCGCTCTACTAGGAAGTATTGTATCTATTCCGATAGTATCAGCGTTTTGAGCCAATTAGAAAAGTTTCATTGTGATACTCATCCAATTTTATGCTTCATTATTCATTTGTTAACCACTCTTCAGAATAATGGCTTTAAGATTTTATTTTGCTGGGTACCGAGTCATGTTGGTATTCCAGGGAATGACCTAGCCAACTCAGCTGCACAATCTGCCACATCTGCTTTAACATTGTCCATACTTTTCTCTGATGTAAAACTGCATATTCGGAAATTTGTGACATCATTGTGGCAACAGCAGTGGGACCTCAAAGTTTTTAATAAATTGCACAGTATTAAAACCGATTTGGGACATTTGCCAGTACTGCCCTTGCGTAGTGCTGATGTAAAGCTTACAGGTCTTCGAATTGGCCATACCTGGTTAACGCACCTTCACTTACTCTTTGGAGAGCCTCCTCCTCTATGCAGTACATGTAACGTTTCTCTCTCGATTCATCACATTTTAATAATATGTCCATGTTTTAACCAACTTCGTTTAACGTTTTTTGGGAGTTCTATTTTATGCATGCAGGATTTGTTAGATGATATTCATCATCCTAACCTTTTTGCGTATTTACGTGCTGTTGGTATTTTTAACTGTATATAAATGTTTTAATGCAACTGCAATTTTATTCACTTTAGAGAACAACTTATTTCGTGTATTTTATATCGTATTCATAACTTTTATCTGATTTCATTCCTACCCTTTAATGTGATTTTATTCATACCTTTTATCTGATTCTATATACAAACTTATTCCATTTACAAACTTATACAATTTTATCAGTTATAATGGTATGACAAATAAAGTGGTGCATGTACTTTGTCTATTGAACTGTTTTACCGTATTGTTTGGCGCAGCATGTCCTCTTTTGGACTTTGTGCCACTAAACCCTACATTCAATTAAAAAAAAAATTCCATGACGGAGTTCTTGATTTCCCCATGCTCCAGAGTTCCAGCAATTTCATTTTATCAATGCAAATGCAGACATTAAAAAGGCCTGCTGCATTGTAACGGCATTGCCTATTTGCAAACTTGCTGTAGAAAGACTATTGTCAAAATAAAAATACATTTATAATAATTTAAGATCAAATATGAAGGAAGGCTTATTAGATTCAATTCTTTTCTTGTCAAACTCAACTGTAAATTAAATTTGTATTTTCTGTGTCAACTGTTGATTATTTTATTTTTTAATGCTCTTTTTTATAATAAATTTTTTTATTTAAAATCTGAAAACTTATAAGTGTGCATATATGTACAGTAGAATCAGCAGTGCCTTAGCGGAATGGGAACTTCAGCTTACTATCTGGAGCAGAGCTGAAGCATCTAAAAAAAATTTCTCTCCATTTATGTAGATACAGCAATATTGGGTTGGAAAAAAAATACTTATTGACTGTATGAGAATTTATTTTATTTACTATTATGTTTAAATTTTACTTTAATGTAGATTTTGATTTTTTTTTTTTTTTTAACTAAATGCAAAGCTTTTTAAATTTTTTCAAGGTTTATAGGTCTTTAATGATAAACAATATTTTCTCTGTAAAGTATTAGGAATAATTTAGATTTGAAAAAGGCAAGCATTTCATAATTTTGTTTAACCCAACCAGATAGTATATTGGCATAATAATAATTTTGTATGTGATTTTTAATATTTAATGCTTTTAAAATTTTTTTGTCCATCAATTTTTTAATCCTTCGAATATGTTCCCATGTTCTTTTAACTTATAAATTGTGTTACTATGCTTATTATTTTTTATAATGCTTGCTCTCTATGGGCTCCCAATTTTTTTGAATCGCAGTCAAATGATAAAAATTAATAGGTTTTAAATATAATTATTGCCCCATTTTAAATCTTTTAATATTTTTGTTATAGTAACCATGCCTCCAAGTTATTGAAAATTTACAATGTTGGAAAAGTTTTCTATACTAATTTTTTGAAAATATTTCAGCTGCAAAAATTTTTAAATGTTAGCAAGAATTAAATTCTGCATATGTCTCAATTCACAGTGTTAAATAAATATTGGATTAAATATTTTTTCATGTATTATGAAATAAGTAATATCATTTATGAATCTAATCAGCTTGACCTACAATCTATCACCAGTGTTTTTTTAATGCAGCTATTACTGGAATAAAACATATTTGAAAATCAAATCAAAAAATTATGTTTTATCAGTCAAAAATTGGATACCCATATTTAATTATCTTTTGATAATTAAATATGGCATATTCAAATCTTAAAGGCATATTCAAATCTTCTTTAAAAAGTGGGAGAAAAGTGAAATTTTTTAAAAAAAACTTCAACTTATCTAAAAAAAATTGCATATTTAATTTAGATTTTTTAAAAAAAAATTATCAGCCTTTTAAAAGAAATTCAAGAAAGTCATATGGATAAAAGCTGGTGTCCATTGAATGCTAAAATCATTAAATTGGTATTACAGAATATAGGTAGGAGAGTTGAAAAACATATATTATATAGGAAATTCAAAACTTAAATAATTCAATTCCAAACCAAAATCTTAATTAATGTAATACTAATTTCATTCAATACTAATCATTTATATTAATGCTAATAATTTTCAATACTAATTTCATTTATAGTTTACTAACGACCCTCTAGAATTCCCTTTATATCTTGAATACCCATAATTTTTCATCACCATTCCCCCTCCCCAAATCTTAACTGCTAACTGAGGGGGGGGGTGAGATAACGTTCACAGTGGGAATCTAGACTTTAGACAATCAAGGGAGGGACTCATCAGACCATTTTTTACAGAAATTAAGTTTGAATCCATCAACTGATGTGTTTTTTTTTTATCTGATTACAATAACTTTTCTCTTCTAATTTACATTTAGGTATTGTCCAGATTGTAAAAATGATGAAACCGAAGTTGTTCGTGCTGGAGAAAAACTGAAGGCGAGTAAGAAGAAATCAAAGATGCCATCAGCTAATTCTTCCACTTCTCGAGATTGGGGTAAAGGTATGGCATGTGTGGGACGTACGAAAGAGTGCACAATTGTTCCTCCAAATCATTTTGGGCCTATACCAGGTGTTGAAGTTGGAAGCATGTGGAAATTCCGTGTTCAGGTCACCTCTTTTTTCCTTCTTTATAATAATTTGGTTATTTATTTTTTAGCTTCAATTGATTTTGTGTGGCATTTTTTTATCATTTATTTATGAAAATGAAAACCCTTTTAAAATTCCAACTTTGAAACAAAAAATTATAATAAATTTTTTCCTTGTGTAAGTTAATCTGAACTGCAAGTATAATTTACAGAAAACAAAATTTATTATCTGAACAATCTTTCAAATATTCTTTTTTTGATGTTAAATTAATTTAATCTTAAAAATAGATTTTCTTATTCTATTTAACTTCCTTTTTAATATATTTTAAAATTTTAATAATCACATTATTTAACTTGTTGCATGTAAATTACCCTTATAATAATTAATGATTAATCAATTAATAAAATAAATTTTTACATTTATAAGCTATACAAATGTAATAAATGAGAATTTAAGTTTTTAAAAATATTTTGGCGTTATGATTCCTATTATTTGAATCTTAAACACTTCATATCACTCTTTATAAATTGTAATATTGTTATAAAAATTTCTTAGTATAAGACATAAGTTTTTATTTATTTCTGAAAAATGACTTTTTAAAAAAATAAGTGGACACAGTTAGATAGTTTTTATTTATTTAAAAGAAATCAACTATGCATTATCTTTTTCTTATAATAGAGGAAATAAAATGTTTTTTTGCAGGTTTCTGAAAGTGGCGTGCATCGTCCTCCTGTTGCTGGTATCCATGGTCGGGACAAAGAAGGTGCCTACTCCATTGTTCTCTCTGGGGGTTATGAAGATGACCTTGTGAGTGAAAACTTAATTTGGTACATTTCTGAAGCTAAACAAAAATTATCTATTTTCTATTCCAATGGCAGATATAAGTGTTTTGTACTGTTTGTCTAAGATAGGTACTCTGCCAGACATTCGTCTGGAGCTGTGGCGGTGACTATGGTAACGAGGTATGATTATTTTAAGCAGGGGTGCGGGTCCCTCTTTAGGACTGGTTTCGGCCAGAGAAAAGGAGACCTCTTACTTCAGTCTATTGCGTTAGCCCTAGAGTGAAGAGAAATGAGAATTCGCGCCTGAAACATTGTTTAGAGAGTTTGATTCCTTTTTTTTTAAATCTTTTCTCTTTTTCAAAAGCTTCTGTTTTAGAAAAAAATTTCAATAAATTTATTTACATAGTAAATTTTTTTTTTTTTTTTTCCTCCTTTAACTTTTTTGAATTTTGAGAAATGCCTTTTAAATTTAAAAAAAGGTGAAATTTTAAAATCACAAGCATGTAAAATTGTGCACAATGTATTTGAGTTTTTTGCTAAGGAAAAAGCCCTTAAATTGCCTCTCCATTAACTATCTCAAGGAGCATATCTGACTACTGGAGTGTCAGGCTTCACACTTAGAAAAATAAAAAGAGAAGTTTCTTGTTTAGGCAAAGAAGGAGTGTTGCGCACTCCTGGAAAATTACTGTTGTACAATGTTTTATTAATAAATAACTCATCTATACATTTATCATACATCGTAAATTGGTTATTAAGAAAGAAAAAAATTACTAATAAAAAACTGTTAGAATTATTTTTTTAATAAATAGTAAGAAAAACTATACAGGTTACATTTAAATACGAGTTCGAAAACGTAATTTAAGCAAAAGTGTAATTTCAGGTTTGATGGGTGCTGATAAAAATCATCGTTGATGGTTTTAGATTTCATTAGATAGTTGTGGTAACTTGCTTTCAGTTTCAAAAATAAAAAATAAAAACAGAGATATTTAATATTTCTCCGACACAGATAACGTGAACTATTTCTATTTTCTGCAAAAATTTTATCTCCTTTCAAAATCAGAGTTGATAAGTTTAAGCGCTTCACTTTTTCCAGAAAATTCAAATAACAAAAGAAATTAACTGCTTTAAAAAATTTGCAAGTTTAGAAATTAAACCATCTAACAGTCAATGAACATTCATAATAAATAACGTAAAATTAAAAAGCAACATTAAAAAAACCTGCACTACCCTTAATGTTAGAATTTGTTCACTTTTTTTCCTTTGTATTTAAAAAAATAGCAACCGAATGAGTAAAGATAATCATTTTAAGTAAGAAAGAAATATCCATGCGAATCTTAAAAAAGTTCTTGAATCAGATTAAACAAGTCTCCTACTGGTGGCTGAGTCAGCCAATCTGGTATACTTCCCATACAAGCTATCATCGAAGCTACCCTCCCTTAAATGCCCTCTTATTGTTTCCATAGCACCAGACTGCCTATCTTAGACAAACAGTTATATATTTTAATTTAAAGAATAAGGTATAACTTTAAAGTTCAATAATAAAATTTAGCTCACTAGTTATGTAAATCAGGAAAATTCGTCAAAATCAGTCTTGAAAAGTGAATGAATTATTTTCTGAATGTTTGCAGCCACTTTAATGTACTTGCTTATCAATATCTTTTAATGTTCTTGTGCTTTGTTACATTTTTTTTAGAATCTCCTTTCATGATTATTTATTGCTTCTATGATATTGTTGCACAAAATAAACCTAAAGACATATTGCATAACTTTTGAATTTAAAAGACGTAAATTTTTAATATGATTTTACTCAATTTAGAATTAGAAGTCATTCAATTTTTTTGTTATAGCAACTAAGTAAAGCAGAATTAGTGCTTTATGATTAATGCTGATTAATTTTTTAGTCCTATATTAAAGATTAAAACGCAAAGTAAGCAATAAACGTAACATTAAAGGGGGAAAGAATTTTAGGTAAAAGGATAAACAATTATTCAAAATTTCTCAACTAAAATTAATTAACTATTAAAAAAAATCAACATTGAAAAGATATGATCTTGTCATATTCATTATATATATTATCTACTGCAGAGTTCTCCCTAGGAATAAAAAATGGCAGGGCGCTTCCTCCCAGAAAAAGGCACTTAAGAGTTTTGAAAAGCACTTAATACCACAAAAATTTATCGAAATGTGTAATATTATGTAACAACTAAATTTAATTCTCCACAATTTTTAAATTACCCTTTTACTTTATTTTATGCGGATTTAAAAAGTAATTCTCACTCATTATCAAGAAAAGAGAAACATTTATAGTTTCTAAAAACTAATTGAAGGCATGCTAAAAAAACAATCACTGTGCAGATTTTTTTTCTTCCAAAAAATGTTTTTTTAAAAATTTTTTATTGATAAACAACTTGAAAGCTTTTTTCTGTAATTCCAACTGAAAATTATAAGAAAAAGATTATTTAAAGATGTCTTCTTTTTTTCTTTTAAAAAAAAAAAAAAAAAAAGAAGTATTTGAAAAATTATTTTGAAATTGAAAATCGCTTAAAAAATTTAACCAGTTGAGAATAATTCTGAGAAAATGAATGCTTGTAATAGTTATCAGAACTAAACTTATAAGCACAGATAATTTTACCAGTGTGTAAATATTATTTAAATAATGAATAAATTTTTTTAAAAAAATTGAATGTGAATAAAAAAGGCAGTGTTTTTAAGCAATGGCGGCTTATTTTTACAAAGAGGGCGTGCAAGGCGGGCCGCCCTTCTGAAAACGTTTAGGGAGAGAACTGTATATTGGTAACTTCTGACCTTGTATATTGTTTTAAATATAAAATGACATATTTTTGTATGTCATTTATAATATATATATATGACTAAAAATGTTCTACTAGAATCTTAACTTTCAGGAAGATTAAAATATTAATGTGTGCGTTTTTCAGGATGAAGGAGAGGAATTCAAATATACAGGAAGTGGAGGCAGAGACTTATCTGGTAATAAACGCTGTGCTGAACAATCCTGTGACCAAACTCTTACTCGCATGAATAAGTAAGTGACTTATTATAGATTTTTAATTACGTTCATTACTTTTTGCTAACTATGCTTTACTTACTCTAAACTTTTTATTGTATGTGTAGAGATTGTTGCAGATGTGTACAGGGTAACAAAAAAGTATAGGGATCACTTTTGTGGTTATCTACCACTAAAGTTTTAAAACCTTTTTACATATATAGCTTACTGATCTAAAGCTCTGCTATTAAACTTTCAATTGCAATACTATTTCATGAAATCACAAAAATGCCTTTGAAGAAATTTGACAAAAAGCTAATTGGTCAAGTACAAGCATTTTTAGAACTTCGCTGGAGCCACAGGATTATACAAACTCATTTTAAAAAGAAAGGTATTGCGATTTCACTCAGCCATATCAGTCGCATCAAGAATTCAAAACTCGGATCGATGCAAAATAATGCAAAACCAAACAGAAGTGGGCGGCCAAGCAAATTGAAGAAATCAGATTTGCAGAAGCTTGATAAGGTGACATCAAAACCGGATCCACCAATACGGGCAAGCATGGCTAAAGCTCTTAACGTGAGTCAGCAAGTTGTAAGCTATCAACTAAAACAAAAGTTGAAGAAAAAATGCCATAAAAAACCTAAATGTCATAATTTAAGTGAGAGATCGGTGCAGATTAGGAGGCAACGTTCATGGCCCCTCTACAAGCTTTTCCGTAAGGACAGATGGCGAAAGTTCATTACAACTGATGAAGCTCGGATCTATCTATCTAATACCAATGCTAAATCTAAAGTTCAATATCTTAGTCGCGGGCAGAACAGATGAGACTTCACACCATCAACCACGGTGCCTCATCCCAAAGGCGTAATGGTTTGGATGGGCATATCCGCCCATGGTGTGACCAAACCTCGGTTTGTGAAACCTGGGGCTAAAATAAATTCTGAGTATTATATACGGAAGATATTAAAACCCTTTCTTAAGGATGATTACTGCAGATTGCACCCTAATGGTGATGCTGTGTTCCATCAGGACTCTGCCCCATCGCATGCATGTAAGGTCACCCAGAAATTCCCAACAGATCAGCAAGTGCAATTCCTAAGACTAGAACAATGGATTCCAAACAGTCCTGATGCTGCACCATGCGACTATTTCCTAATTTCTACATTGAGAGGCCTTCAAAGAGCTATTTGAGAAGAGGTGAAGAAAATCCTCCAGGAAATCATTTTGCGGGCTTTAAAATCATGGCAGAAGCGTTGTAGACAAATCTATTATGCCGGTGGTTGACATATTGAGAAGCATCGCTGAATTTATGTAATAAATTTTGGAAATATAAACATTCAAAAATAATCCCTATATTTTTTTGTTACCCTGTATACTCACTGATTATACTATTGTACTTGTCAAGTAAATTGATAATTGGTAGAATTCCAGTTTTTCAGTTCCTATTTATAACTTGGTTTTGTGAATCAGGTGACAGAAATTTAATTCACTTTCTAATTAGCTAAAGCTGCTAAATTTCTAATGGAACTCTGTGTCTAGTTATAATACAAGTTGATTCTTGCTTACTTATAGCCTCGTTAATATCAGATAAAATTTGTCAACTGGAGATCTGTTTAGGAGTGAAATACACTTTTTTTAAAAAAAAATTTTCATTGCACAAGCAGAATTTATCTCCAAAAAAAAAAAAAAAAAAAATATTACCTATCCAAGTTTAAACTACTTTCAGCCTAGTTGAAGTATTTAAAACTGAACAAGAGCTTTTTACTAACAGTACAAATTGCAAAGAAAAAATTACTGCTAATTTATAAATTATTGAATGCTTTTTTTAGCCATTATTCTTAAGTAAATCAACAAACACACTTGCATACTTAAAAATTATAAAATTTTTATTGCATTGTTATTTTAACACACAAATGTTGAATCACTTATTAGAGTGATTAACTTTTAATTATTTGTTAATTTTGCCCATTATCATCTTAGTTTTTGAAAATCACTATTCTTTTTCTAGCTTTCCTATTTCGAATTGTAACTTTGAGTAATCACTTTTTGACGCAACAATGTGCAATGATTCTATCCAAAATCCATGTGGTCATTACTTTTATGTACAAAAGTCAAGCATACTTTTGAACTGGACATACTCTTAACCTTTGCTTACAACCGTGTACTTTAAAAACTGTATCTACATTATACACAATTTGCATATTTGAGTAATTACTTTTTGCAGTTATTTTATCTGAGATCCACTTAATTTTGCCATTTTTAAATTTTTTTTTAGTTATTTCTACAAATTTAGACATTTATTAAAATACTGATGTTATGAGGCCCTAAATTTTAAATACGGAGGAAAATACAAATATATATTTCAGGAATTTTAATCTTTTTGTAACCAATTTCCAGAGGACTCAAATATACGAGGGTTGCTATTTCTGGCCTTGGCAACAGTAAGTGTTGCTAGGCGACCGCAGACGATTTTAATCGAATGTTTGATATTTTTAAACATAAATTCATCAGACGATTTAATCATTATAGCTTCATTTGTGTTGTTGACAGTAAATTGAAAAGTTCTTCTCTTTCAAAAAATGGAATTGAATCGTGAACATTTTCGTGCCATTATTTTTCATAACTTTCGACATGGATTGTCAAGACAAGAGTGCTTCGATGAACTTAATTCTTTTTTCCGCGATAAAGCGCCATCCTACAGCACTGTAAAAAATTGGTATAACGAATTTAATCGTGGTCGATGTTCGATCCAGGACGAGTCCCGTGCAGGTCGTCCAAAATCCGTTGTTGTGCCAGAAAAGATCGATGCTGTGCGTGAACTGATAAAGCAAGATCGTCATGTGACATACCGTGAGATAGAGGCGTCTTTGGACATTAGTATGACTAGCATCAATAAAATATTGCATGAACATTTGAGCGTAAAAAAAATTTGTTCGCGTTGGATCCCGCATAATCTGACAAACGCTCAAAAAAAGGCTCGTGTCGATTGGTGCAAGGAAATGTTGGAAAAATACGTTCAAGGTACATCAAAGGCTGTGTATAACATCTACACAGGTGACGAATCATGGATCTATGCATATGAGCCGGAAACAAAACAGCAATCAACTGTATGGGTCTTCCAAGACGAGGCAAAACCAACAAAAGTTGTTCGAGGAAGAAGCACATCGAAACAAATGATTGCCTGTTTCTTCGGCATTAACGGTCATGTGGCAACAGTGGCGTTAGAGCAACGCAGGACGGTCAATTCTGAATGGTACACGACCATTTGTTTGCCAGAAGTCATCGGAGAAATTCGAAAAAAGCAGAAGAACAGGCGAATCATTCTTCATCATGACAATGCGAGCTCTCACACATCGACTCAAACAAAGGCATTTCTGACGGAGCGAAAGATCGAACTGATGGGTCATCCGCCGTACAGCCCTGATTTGGCACCCAATGACTTCTTCTTATTCCCACACATCAAAAATAAATTACGTGGACAACGATTTTCGACCCCCGAAGAAGCGGTTGATGCATTCAAAACGCATGTTTTGGAGTTACCTCAATCGGACTGGAAAAAGTGCTTTGAAAATTGGTTCAAACGCATGCAAAAGTGTATCGATCATCATGGAGAATATTTTGAAAAACAATAAAACCAATTTCGATCCTACTTATTTGTTTTTTCATTATTAGGCCAGAAATATAAATAGCAACCCTCGTATATATGTATTTTTCTTTAGGTTGATAAACTGTTTTTGTTTAAAAATGTGAAATTTTTCATTGAAACAAAAGAGCCTTTATTTTATTGGTGTCTTAAAAACTTATTTTTATTTGCTTCCTTATTTAATTAATTTATTATTATATGTATTTATTTTTTAAAATTATGATTTTAGAAAATGTCAAACAGAAATATGAATAGTAACTAATATATATAGAGAGAAAATCAATTCAAATCTACTTTGTCAATTACAAGCCTACTATTGTAGTCAATTTAAATCAAATGAATTGGTAGAGTAATCTAGTTTTTGTATTTTATTTTGCTTTATTAATTATTATAGCATCGAAAGTTATCTACATGGGTAATAGTTCATGCATTGTATAACAGTTAGTGTTAAATTTCTATTTTCTAAAATCCCATGGAATTTTTAATTTTTTATTATTTTTCCATTTCCTAAGAGTGTTAATCTTTGGTTCATTTTGTGATTTGCATGTCCTGTGAAAGAAAATATTGTATTTAGTGTATCTTTATGCCTTTTTCTCAGGGCTTTAGCTTTGAATTGTAATGCCAAACTGAACAAAGATGGAGCAGAAGCTGAAGATTGGAAGGGTGGAAAACCTGTCCGTGTAGTGCGCAATTGTAAAGGAAGTAAACATTCTAAATATGCTCCCACAGAAGGCAATCGATATGATGGAATTTATAAAGTAAATCTACCTTACCAATTCAATACTTGCTTTTAAATGTTTTGATCTTAACAATTTAAATGTTTCCCCTGAAAATTAAATTATTGTTGCATTATACTAAACATGATTTAAATTCTAGATTTAGATTTTTTGTGAGAAATATGATAGATAGGGCTGATTGTGCTCCGTAAAAAATCCGGATTTCCAGAATTTTCGCTAAGAGTGATCCGGAAGTTTCCGGAGATCAAAGGTCCAGGCGTTTAAAAAAATCATTGATCACAGAAGTTTCCGGAAATCAAATTTCAAAGGTGGAACTTAAAAACACAGTTTATTTTATTTGTTTGTAAGGGAGAGCCAGAGAGATACTTTATAAGCTTATGTTCATGATTAATATAAATTTTTTATCAGTAAATAGTTGTTATAATCATAAACTCCAAAAAAAAAAAGAAAAAAAAAAGACATTTGTAAATTTTAATTACTTCTCCCGGTCATCATATTTATGTGTAAAATTTTAAATATATTTTAAGTAAATTAAGAAATATTGAGAAAAAGAAAAAAAAAATTGTTTAAGTTTTTTTCTAATTTTTCAATTCAAACTTTTTTTTTTTACTTAAGAAATTTTCCGGAATTTTGACTTGGGCTCACAATCACCCCTGATTAGAGTTAAATGATCTATTGCAGTGATCTGAAGTAGTACACTGCAATAGTGTAGTCACTACTTTTTTTTCGTAGTTTGTAGTGTAATTTTTGTGCTACTTTTTATAAAAATTAAAAAAAAAGTAATGTAGTGAGTTGAGTAATGACATACAAAAAAAAAAACTTAGTTTCCAATTAGTAGTTAACAATTCCTCGCAGCTACGTTTAACATTAATTTAGAAAAGAAAACAGTCTTAAAGGAACGAATTTGATGGGTACAAATCTTCGCGGGTCTGTCAATGGATACAATGAAAGTGACCCTATGGCTGCAGTTGAGCATTAACAAAAATTACATATTTAAAATCGCATATAACTCATATTTAAACTAGCCATTACAAAAAAATAGATAATTAATCACTTTGTTCACATTTTAACATGCAAATGCAAACTTGTGAGACATTGATGTCATTTCAAAGGAAGAAAACGCATTTTCAATGTACTTAATTTCTTAGAGGAAATAAAAAAGCGTTGAACAATTAAAGAATTGCAAATATTTGATAATTTCACACTTCTTAAATTAGATATTCCCTGTCTAAAAAAGAATAAGCTAAAGGTTAAATGAGCAAATTCGAAAAAAAAATGTTTTGGGATATTAAGATAAGAAGATTTTTAAAATTTTGAATTGTTTCTTTTTGAGCTTTTCAGATTAACATTCTAAGATATTGCAAGTAGTGGCTCATTCCTAAGAATATATTTTCCCCAAATTTTAGATTGTAAAATATTGGCAAGAAAAAGGAAAATCTGGATATCTTGTCTGGAGGTACTTACTCAGAAGGGATGATCCCATCCCTGCTCCTTGGACAAAGGCTGGAAAGAAGAGATCCCTGGAATTAGGCTTAGAAATGCAGGTAGTTATTTTAACCCTGATACTTACTCTGTAGTTGATGATTAGATTTATAAACAATGTTTTAAAAATGAACCTATTTTTTTATGTTCAGAAAAAACTATCTTTAGATAAATGTTCTTAATTTATAGATAAGTTAAAAAAAAAAAAAATTGTGTTTGAAAATATTAAAGGGATTAGAGGAATTAGGCTTAAAATCGCTTTCAAATACTCTAATCTCGTTAACTTAAATTACTTTAACATTGACAGTGTTTTAAGACTGGCCTAATTTGCTTAATTCATTGTTTTTAAAATAATGTAGCTTAAAAGAAATATTATTTCATTTTTTTATTATTAAATTAAAGATAATTGAAAAAAATAGTGTTTGCATTTTTTGAAAATGTTGTCTACTTCCCGAAAAGCCAGTTGTCTGTTAAACGAATATTTAGTTGTCTAGGGTTAATCTATTCATGTATGCAATTTTAAATTGTAATTTTTTCTTTGTTCATGGAAAGTTTTATTTTCTTGCTACTGACATACATGTAAAAATTGAAACCTTCCAAATTTTATAATTTTAAAAGCCTGTCTTATTACAATTATGTTTTTCCCACTTCTGAACTAAATTTCTGTATGGTTTCAATTATTAATTTTTTAGCAAAATTAAAATTACTCTCTCTTTTGAAGAAAAAACATATAGTACATGTTAGAAACTTAATTTCTTTAAATCATCCTTTTAGAAACTTTGAACAATACAAAGCTTAATAGATCAGGGATGAGATTCTTCCGCAGATTCGCGGATTTCCACTTTTTTTCAAATTTTTCCATATTTCCCCGCTAATTTTCGCTGAATTTTTTTTTTATTTATTTATTTTTTTTTTGCACAAGTTAAAATATTTTATGATGAATTTAATTTTCCATGGAACGAAATTATTGAAGTCTTTATTCCTCCCTCTGAAGTTTCTCTAAAAATCATTTCCTTGGGATAAAACTGGTTAACCTTTATACAGGGATGAGAATTTTTTTGTCTTTAGAATTTATACCTTTTTTTTTCAAAAATTCCAATTCTCTAAAAGTTTCGTTTTTTTTTTTTTTAAATATCCCGTTTTTTTNTTTTTTTTTTTTTTTTTTTTTTTTTTTTTTTTTTTTTTACAAATATCTCCCTTTTTGTTAAAAAATTCAGTCGTTGAAGTAAAATAATTATATTACTTTACGATTTTCAAATATAAACAGAAAATTCAAACTACGTCCTAGCTTCTAACCCTTCCGCATTTTTACTTATATTAGCTATTTTCTACGATTTCACACACAGAAAATAATATTTTCTGTGTTTTTTATCCGTCGGCTGGATAGCTCGTATTTTCGTAATTCAGACGTCGCTGCTTCTTGTATTCTGGCGTGAAAAAAAATGGAGGTTGATTTGCGGTGAAAATATTTATTTGCTCATTCAGTTAATCTTGTAAATTTTTATTTATTATGTCTAAACAAAAGCAATACAAATAAGCCTTTTAGAAATCCCAAGTCCAGACTCTGCAAATAACTCGATTTTTATTCACTCAATTTTAATATCAATCATCGATTTTCGTATTTACCTGATTTAAAAGTTGCGCATTGCGATTGTTATTTACGCTATTTAAATATCGTACATTATGATTCTTATTTACGAGATTTAAAAATCCAATATTGTGTTTTGTATTTATGCATTTTTAAAATCGCGATTTTTTTATCAAACATCGATTTTCGTATTTACCTGATTTAAAAGTTGAACGTTGCGATTCTTATTCAGGCAATTTAAATATTGTACATTGCGATTCTTATTTACGAGCCTTTAAAACCCTATGTAGCAATTCGTATTCACGCGAGCTTAAAATCCAATGTCGTGATTCGTTTTTGCTGTTGTAATATCGCTCGATTTGAAAATTTAGCATCGTGATCTAAAAATTACGCATCATGATTTGTATTTTCGCATTTTTTAAATTCGATGTAGAGTTTCAAATTCACGTAATTTAAAAGCCTCGTATCGGGATTTATAATCACATGGTTTACAAGTTTAAAAATCGCAATTTTTTTGTCAAATTTTTGTTTATATACATATATATATTTTTCTTCTTGGATTTCCTCTCTTTTACTTTCTGACTACTCTCATCCCTGATAGATAGATAATAAATAATTCTTTAATAATCAATTAATAAAAAAATGCTCCCGCTTTATTACTCATTACCATGTGCTTCTTATAATATTAAGGCAGAGAATTTTTTGATGGAATTTCTCAATTCGTGGTTGTTAATCTAATTCATATTTCTTATTTTCTGGTTGACAAATTTGTATAATTCACTTATTAGCTTTTAAAATTAAATGTGTTAGCAGCCAGAGTTTTGAAATGCTTAAGCATTCCACCAGATAATCATATGTACTTTTTTTAATTGATTTGAAACATACTATTTTATTTGTTTTTTAATTTTAATGACCAAAGTGTTTCTTCCAATGGATTTTTATAAGGTTTTTCTTTTCCTGGCGAACATTTTATTACTGAAGATTCCTTCAATATTACTAAAATCTTATGGCCATATATTTATTTAATAGATTTGTGTGACTTTAAATTAAGATTATGCAAAAAGCGGCTTGGAAGTTTTTATTTTTTTTTCTTTTCCTCCCCCCTTTTTTTGTTCAGTGAGAAAAATAAAGCCAACTTCGAGAGTGGTACTCTTTTGCATCATGAACATGGGACTTAGGCTCCTATTATTTGCAAAACAAAAGCCAAAAGTAAAAACTGAGTTTGTAAAAAAAAAATGATAGTCATTATAAATAAATTTAAAAAAAAGTAGGGATCAACTTCTGGATAAAAGAGGCATTTGATCTAGACTAAATGATGTTATTCATTATAAGTGTTAAAAGAAGTCCATTCAGTGATTTCTTATTACCGTGTTGAAAATTTGTAAACTGGAGAATAAAGAATTTATCAAAATTTTAAGCACGAAAAATCATAAGAATCAAGAATGATGAGAAAATTTAAAACTAATCAGTATTTAATCAAATGTCGACAAGTTTATTCTGTATATCTTTTATTGATCTATTTTTGCATTATTTAGTATCCAGAAGGCTACCTTGAGAAAAATGAAAAGGAAGATGAAGATGGGACAGCCACCAAAACACAAGGGAAAAGAAAACATAGTGGTATTTTATTATTTCTATAATTTCAGTTATACAGTCGAACCCCGCTATAGTGAACCGTCTGCGGACTCAGTAATGTGTCCACTATAACCGATGGTTCACTATATCCAAATTTTTTGCATAAGGCAGTTGAATGATTGAAAATTGGCTTTGCAATTTTGCATAAGTTATTAAAAAATTATTAACTAATTAACAGATAATAAAGCAAAAATTGATGGGAAAAGTAATTACGTCGCTAAATATTAGTTTTATTTTCACTTTTTATGAAAAAAAATTTGTGATTTTTGATTGAACACAATTTGATTTTAAATTAAGTTCATCAATTTTCTTATCTACAATGTGCAAAGAATGCAAGATTTTTACATTTTGAACAAGATTTCGAACCATCTTAACAAAGCATCTTCTATGTTTTCTCTTTCAGCTCCACGCAGTTTTTTCAATGAAACCATGTTTTAGTCATATGCCGCAAGAATTGCACTTCGATTTTTCCAAATTTTTGAAACTGTAGATTTTGACAAGGAAAATTCCTTACACAGTGTCGATTGATTGGTTCCATCATCAATACGCTTTACAATTTTAACTTTGTCCTCTATCTAAAATGCTTTTCTCTTTAAGAGAATTTGCCATTTTCACTGCTTTTGAAATAAAAATCTTGTCTTAAATAGATAATGTAAGAATATGAAGAGAGCAGCTGTAGAATGAGTTAAATTGTTCAATTGTTCCCCTTCTTGATTGTCAAGTGGTGATTTGTAAAGAATATGGTTTGAACAAATAAGAAAATTCCAAAAATTCAGCAGGTGGCCAAGTTAACTAGTTGTAGAGCAAGCTGGGGGAAAAGAGATAAAGCAAGGCTTGTCAGGGAGGGGGGAGTATAAGATAAATTATCTGTTTGACATTTATTACAGTATAGTTAAAAGTGATAAGTATAAAGGAGAGTAATATAACACATTTTATAGGAAAGCATTCATTTTCAGTCCCAACACCTACAAGTTTAAAGATGGAGGACTGAAAAAGATATTTAAAGAAATGAAATTTGAGTCCACTATAACCGAGTTTCCAAGTTCTAAGCTGTTCACTATAAGTGTTACAAATAACATTATTTAAATAGGAATGCGGATGGGACCGCTAAAAAAGTTCACTACATCCGAGTGTTCACTATATCCCAGGTTCACTATAGCGGGGTTCGACTGTATATGTAGATTGTTATTTAAAATTTGAGATTAACTTTTACTGGTGTTAAAATATTTATTTTACAAGAAGTTTCAGTATGAGAATGCAGTTTCACAATCTAGTTGAAAACAAATGGAACTAAAAATTTTAACTTTTGTTGTTGAAACAGTAACTTTCATTAATGTTTAGGGATGTTCTTTAATCATTGAACCATATCCTAGACTAAATTGATGTGTACGTTTTTTCCCGATTTTTCTCAGAACTTGCAGCAAGTTAAGAGGCCATCACTACCCTGGTTTTTTTTTTTTTTTTTTTTTNTTTTTTTTTTTTTTTTTTTTTTTTTTTTTTTTTTTGAAAAATCATAATGCTTTTGTATCTTTCCTATTTAATGTGCTTGCTTTGAGTAATCGCTTTTTGACTAAACAGTGTAAACTATTCCTCATTGAAGTGTAGATATTTTCTAATTTTTCACAAAACTTCAAGTGACTTTAAAGGCCGTCACCGCCCTGGTTTTTTAAATTCGCAAATTACGAAACATTGTAGAATGATTCTACATTAAAGTGTACATATTTTCTGATTTTTCCCAAAACTTGAAGTAAGTTAAGATGCTTCTTTCTTACCCCTTGAACTCAAATGTCTGAGAAGAGAAGGAGAGGGAAACATATAAATATGCTTTTAATCAAATATATTTGATTTTCGCAAATTAAACGATATTGGATATTTACTTTGCAGTATC
The DNA here is from genome assembly GCF_043381705.1 of Parasteatoda tepidariorum. Classification (NCBI taxonomy): domain Eukaryota; kingdom Metazoa; phylum Arthropoda; class Arachnida; order Araneae; family Theridiidae; genus Parasteatoda; species Parasteatoda tepidariorum. The sequence goes on along the minus strand of NC_092209.1, from coordinate 28,833,185 downwards.
TTCAAAGCATTTAAATAAAGTGAGTAGCCAAGAAAGTAAGTGCCAAGAAACAAAGTTAAAACTCGATAAGGCACGCATACTTCTTGTGCTACTTTATTGAGGCAAAACTTAGGCCCCAAACTCAGATATACAGCGGACACTAGACACTTTCGAAAGAAAGATCGCCAGAGCCATCTTTATCGAATTCAAGAAAGGGGGTGCTGACAAACCACATATAACTTCGAGCTCTACCGACTCTATAAGCAGCCCCAAATTTCACAAATAATCCGCAGTAATAGGCTGGGGTGGTGGGGTCATCTATGGAGAAGCTCTGAAAATTGCGCCATGAGAATCGTCACCTTTAAGAACGCCCCCTACTAAATGGCTCAACGACATCGAAAAATTTTTGAAAACCCTAAAGAATAGAAATTTAAAGGAAGGATGGATAGGAGGTACTGGCGTTTGTCAGCTGTTGAGACAGCCAAGGCCTGCAAGGGGCTGTGGTAAAAATATTACTGGTATTTTAGTTTAGAATCTTAATCAGGGTTGGCTTTTTGCCGAGAGAAACTGGTTTTTGCCAAGCCAGTGGCAGAAACTGGTTATAACTGGCAAAAACTGGCAGAAATTAAAAAGACGTCTATATTAGTTCTAGTAGTTGCTTAATGATATTTTGTTTAAGTAAACTGAAAAATGTAACTCCTAAACTAAATGTAACTGTAACAAACTTTTTAATTCATTGTTTGTAAATATATATTATTTTGTTTATATTAAATATATAGAGTGCAGTATATCAAATATTTATATAAAACAAATCGGCCCCATTTCCTGAAACTTATTTTTCCAGTCAAGTTTTGAAAACTACCCCAGCTGCTACATGGCGGTCCAGTTTTAAAAAATATGCAATAGATGAAAGTTTCACAAATCTTGCTTGTTCCCTTGGTGGCAATGCCTGCTAGTTCTGCTGGACTTTAGAGAATCTTCTCAAATTTCTCTTTCGGACATAGCAAATTGAGAAATTGTTTAGGTTTAGAAACTGCATCAAAACTTGTCTTTTGTTATAGATTACTGCAGAATGCAGACAATGTAATATTTGATTTTGAATGGTGATAATTTTGTAAATAAATTATACTTTGTTTAACATTTAATTGTTTTTTCTATGAATTATCCATTGTATGTCAATCTCAGTACTTACTTTTATGTCATTTTCTGAATTTCTGCCAGTTTCTGCCACAAATGTGGCAGAAAAAGGTTTTTACCATGCCAGTTTTAACCGGTTTCTACCAGTGGTTTTAACCACTTCGGCAGAAACTTGCCAACCTTGATTTTAATTGTTCCTTTTTCTGAAAAAAATTATACCAATACAAATTATTTAAGTATTATAATAATTAGGACCTTTATTCATATGCATGTTTATTCTTGGAATTTCCAAGAACATGTGATGAAAGAACTCATTCTAAGAAGATAAGGGTAAACATTCCTTTTTCACCTCTTTCAAAAAACCAATTTCTTTTATATCTCAGGACAATAGATTGGAGTGGAAGGTGAGGGTGAGGAGGAAAGGTCACCTTAGATAAGTGCAAATACCATTAAGGCAGATTTGATTAAAAACTGTTCATGTTATACATTAAGTAGGTGTTCATGTTCTCTATAGGAGACAAATTTCTATCTACATTTATGGAGGAAAACAAAAATTTAGACAAATAATCACTTTAGTCTGGTTGTCAGTTTTCTTAGGTAGTCACTTTGACAGAGTCCACTTATTTTATAAGATATTTATTGTTTTGTTATGAAAGCCTTTTTTCACCTCTATGTTATTGAAAAATATATTGCAGTTATTTAAAATGAATTAAATATCTTAGATAACAATTCAAAATTATGAATTTTAAAACACAATAAAATAGATTGTTTCCCCCCTTTTTACTGTGTTATAAGGTAATGTTATGTGACAGAGCTTCTTTGTTCAGCTCATAATATTCAGTATTATTTAATTATAATTAAAACTTATTTAAAATCTCTTTTGGTTTTACCTTTTCTTGACAATTTAGGCTCTAACGACATGATAATTATAAAATTTATAAATACTAAATATCATTGTGTTAAGTTTAAGTAGAAAACAAATATTTCTCACTTAATCAGGGTACGTAGCATTTTTAAAAGGTGCTTATTTTTGATTTATGTTTTTTAAAAGCCCTTAGAGGTCCTTATTTTATTTGAGATTTGTAAAAAGTGCTTAAATTTAAAAAGAGATTTTTTCTGTGTCGTATTGATTGGCTAAAATTACAAAAAAAAAAAAAAAAAAAAAAAAAAAAAAAAAANCATGATTTTCACAATTTTCTCTGCAATATTTATCAGAAACTAGTTATTTTATCGTGATTATGTAAGTTTTTTAAAAATGTTTAAAAATTTTATTGGTTTTATGTTTATAAATTAAGAACTTTAAGCAATAGAATTTTTTTTATTACTGCACAGATCCTAATTATGAAAAACTTTTTTTTTTGTTTTTGAAAAGTGATTAAAAATATTTTTTGAGTGCTTAAAAAGTGCCTGTTTTTTGTTGAAAAATCTGACTATGCACCCTGTTAATGCTAATTTTGATTTTTATAGATTTGGGTTCTGATTCTACTAAAAAGAAGAGAAAAACCATTGCCTATAGTCTTTCATCAGATGTGGAAAATTTAATCAAAAAAGACAGCGTGAATAAAAAGATTTGGGATGAGTGTTTGGAAGTTGTCTCTGAAGGAGCTCAGGTTTTGTGTTTTAATTTTGACGCCAGTAGCAGAAAACCTCCAACACGTCAGTGGGTGCTGCAGATTATAGACAGCATCTGCAGAATATTTTTCATTTAAGTTTTATTTTTAAAAAAAACTTAAGTGGAGAAATTGCTGATACTCTTTTGAACAACTCTAAAGTTATTTTAAAGATTAAAAAGTTGAATTCCAAGAACATCACAAAGAAAAAAATAAAATTAAAAAAATATCCATTGCTTAACTACACAGGCTGAACTGTATAGAAATTTATACTTTTCAGTATTGTTATTTAGAGTTCAACTTAAATTTCAACAACATAGTTTTTATGTATGATTTTTAGGGACCTTAATTTTGCAAATTTTGCTACATGTATATTAGAATAAACTGGTCTTTACAATAATGATCTCTGTCTGGCTGCATTAGGGTTTCAGACAAATTTTAATTTAGGAAAATAGTGCTGCTGATTCTCTGCTACTGGGATATTAACTTATTTATTTTTGTCCTTGATTTATTTAAATAACTAATGTAATGTATTGATTTTATTTACATCTTAAAGCATTTTTTCTCACTGTAATAGTTTTCTAACAACAATAGAAAAAAACTTTTCAGGATATTCTTTCTTAGAGGTTAAGAGTACTTTAAGAAAGTTTCGTAAAGCACAAGGCTTTGTCCTTTTTTCCCTTTTTATTCTTTTTGGCTGTTCTTAAAATTGTAAATAGAAGCTCAGTACCAATACTGTAGCTTGTATTTATTTTTCCTTTTTAAAAATGAGATATTTTTCTTTACCAAGTCGCTTTTCACCATGTATTATGCAAAAGCATGCTTTTCACATTGTTCTATTCAGCGTTTTCACAATTCATTAAACAATCTATTTACTTTGGCGTACCGTCGGTTCATAGCGTATGAAAGCGCTATTAATTTGACAGGTTTGATGAAATTCCAGCAAGTTCGCGTGTGCGTCTACTGAGCTGGGTTCGGTGAGATCATTGCACTCTCATGTGCTACTACTCTATTGCATTTTGCAGGATATTTTCAATTTTAGGCTTCATTTTCCACCTTCTGAGATGGAACCAAAAAATCTCTAGATCATTTTATAATGTCTAATATAATCAAGAAAAGAGTTCTTTGTCAGAAACTAGTTGTTTTATAGTGATCATGTGTGCGTCTACTGAGCTGGGTTCGGTGAGATCATTGCACTCTCATGTGCTACTACTCTATTGCATTTTGCAAGATATTTTCAATTTTAGGCTTCATTTTCCACCTTCTGAGATGGAACCAAAAAATCTCTAGATCATTTTATAATGTCTAATATAATCAAGAAAAGAGTTCTTTGTCAGAAACTAGTTGTTTTATAGTGATCATGTGAAGTCTTTAAAAATTATTTTGCATTTTGTTAATGTATATAGTGCTTAAAAATATTTTTTGAGTGCTTGAAAAGTACTTATAAGGTGCTTATTTTTTGTTGAAAGATTTGGCTACGCACCCGGATAGAGCCCTGAGACAATGCAGGAATATTTTGAAGATGATTAGGCAAGAAATAACTTTAAAAAACACTTCATTTTCTTCATTTTATATTCCAATTTTTTATTAAAATTTTACATAAGTTACCTAATGTCTGTATTCAGCAATGTTTATAAAATGTGTGTTTATTTCTATCATCTGTATTCAATCTGAGGCCTGTCCAGGCCGAATTTACTACCGTTTAGCGGTACCTTCACAAATTCAACTTTAGGAAAAACGGTAGTTTCACAAAATAATGTTTCTTAAAATTTTATTTTTGTATCCCTTAAGAAATGATAAATCCATATTTTTGTGTTGATTTTTTAATATAGTTTTTAATTTTTCACAAATTATGTCTAAATTTTCACAAAATAGGTACCTTTCAGAAAAACCTAGACAGATCCCTGTCAATAAAGTTTATGAAACTGAAAAAAAGTGCTTAAAAGTGAATATGTGAATTCCCCCCCCCCCTCAAAAGTGATTATTTTCATTGTGTGTTTGTAAAAAGGGCTTAGTTTTCAAAAAGAATTTTTTTTTAATTATTTTAATTATTGAAATGTGCAATAAGGTTTTATGCGAGGAATACTTTCTTGGTGTCATTTTGAAAAACTGTGTAACTTGTAGAATTTTTGCGTGGATTGTAATTGTTCTATTTATTTATATTTTAGGAATTTTTGAAGAAAGTAGAAAGTTGTTTTTCCTGCATTTGCTGTCAGGAAGTTGTATATAATCCAATAACAACTGTTTGCTCTCACAATATATGTAAAGTAAGTTGATTAAAAAGTATTCTCTAGTGGTGAACAGTAAAATTATACAATAATACATTGACCTTTTTCCCTGAATATGACATCAAGTTTTTAGATAGACATATAGTTATTAACTGTACAATGTTTTTCATAAACATGTATGTAGGCTATAGTGGCTGATTATAATATTTTTTTTTCAGTCATGCATGGGACGTTCCTTCAAAGCTGAAGTGTATAGCTGTCCAATGTGTCGCCATGATTTAGAGAAAAATATTCTTAAGGATAAAAATGAAACTCTACAAAAAATCCTCTCCAGTTTATTTCCTGGTTATGAAGCTGGGCGTTGAGAATCAAGCTTTGAGATCCATTTTAAAATAAGAATGTGTTCGTATGAACCAATGCCATATTTTATATTCTTAAAATAATATTATTTCATTTTGTTGTGATGACAATTGCTTACCTTTTTTTATTCTTAATTGCATATTCATCTTAGCATCATCAAATTGTGTTGTTGTCCGGGTTAATGTATTCATGATTTTTCAAAGTAAAATTTTAAGAAATCTAATTTTTAAAAATTCTTTTTTCCACTTCTGCCTATCAAAAGCTCAGATGAAATGTATTACTTGATTGATGTGATACTTGATTTCTAACGAAATGTGATACTTGAGCTCTGTGATACTTGATTTCTAACTAAAATGATTGAAATTAATATTTAATAGACAGAAACTGGATGCTCCGAATTAATAAAACATTTTGATATAAATCAGATTTTTGAATTTTTTTTTTTCGTTTATCACTCAAAACTCCAAAACGTTCTAATAATTCTTAATATCATTTAAATACAATACCATAATTAAAATACTTAATATTTTTAACTGAAATCTTTAAAATTATTATTGTTTTATGATTGCAAACTAGTTGCTGAAAAAGCAAAATCAGTAATTTTTATGCCAGATAAACACCCTTATGAACTGTAATGATTGACAATTGGATATCCAATGAAATGTAATTAATTTAAATCAGATAACATTTTTAAAAAAAATAAACTGCAGTACCTCGATAAACCAATTTTCTCGTGTGACCATTCATTCCGAACAACCGATCCGGAAAAATGACTCGTTTGGGTCATCATAAAATTCCATAAAGGCATAGAAAGTAATAATGAAGTAATGAACTTGAAACTTTATATGATTACAACAAGTATAAAACATTTTAAAGGAAAAGATTAAGTACTTAATAAAAAAATATTTAGGAAGCAATAAAAAGATAATTAGGAACATTTATGTATTTAAAATATGTAGAAATGTTTGTTTGAACAAAAAATTTTCTGTTCACTGCAAAAAATAAATATTCGCATTAACAGATTCCTCTTTTTTCTTCTTTTTTTTCTCGGTAAATTAAGATGAAAACAGAAAATGTCTCATTGTTTCAAAGGCTTCATGGCACTCTGCAGATGTTTCTGGTAGTTGTGATTCCATTTCGCCGTCTTTATCTGCGTCATTTTACTTTTCAGTTTTTGAAATCATTTTTTTAACCGACATCAGAAGCTTTAACATTTTCATATGCTGATACATAAACATCAAATGTGATAATTCAATATTTCCCACTAGCTGTAATAAATCCTCATTTTCTTCTCAAAACAAAAGGGCTTCAATTTTCTTTTTCTTCTTCTTTTTTTTTTATGCCAGTAAAATTCCCGAATAATATATGCAGAAGTCTTCTAGTTACGAAAAAGTTCTAAACCGGTTTTGTTTACATTATAAAAATAGCATTTGTGATGAGACTATTGAATTGAGATTATTCATATGGGAAAACAAAATATATGATAACGATGAATCAAGATTCAACTATATTTTAAATTGCTCATGACAGAGTAAATACTATGCATTAATTATTTAAAAAAATTTAAAAGTGCATGTATTTTAACAAACATTAAACTTAATGAGTAAAACCACTTTTATCCACGTTAGATATTTTCTTTTGTTTAATTTATTCTATTTTGAACATTAAATACTTCACATAAATGACCTATCATTATTTCTTTGTACTAAGTCTACATTATCCATAAAATCAGACTTCTAAAAAAATAAAAATTACAACCCTAATAGATTTATAGATAAAAATATTTTCAACTTAAATCAATGATTTAAAAAAAAAAATAGTCAAATGATTTAAATCAATCTAACCCTAGTTGTTGAGGAAAATTTTAGATTTTTAAAGTCTAAGTTATGTGTTTATCTTAACATTTAATTGTGTTGTCAGAAATTATTGTAGATTTTTTTTTTTTGTGTATTAAGTTCTGTTGGCATCTTAACAACATATTGTGTTATGACTGATTGCAGATTTTTATACCTTAAGTTGTGTTTACAACTTAGCAGCATTTTATTGTAGTTGAACAAATGCATATTTTATATTAAATAATCAAATATTTTTTGGAAATAAATTCAGAAATTGTGCAATTAACCTCTGTGTATACTTTAAATATTTGTTTGTTCTGTGTTGAAACTTTGGAGCAATATTGTTGCCATACTTTTTTCCAAACGATGAAATTTTTACATGAAAATATTCATTAGAATTGTATCCACAAAAGTACTTTTAAGTTTCTAGAATCTCCACTGAATAACCGCACAATAAGCGGAAACATAATAATACCTTTATTTTATATCCGTCACTGAACAGCCGACCCAATTTTGGGTTTACAACTACTAATGTTAAACTCTGTAGTCTTGTAATTTTGAACCAATCCAGATGACAAGGAAACTCCTGGATCAGTACGCCCAGAGATATGATTTGTTATGGTAACATGCAGGACTTTGAGACTCGACAGATTTAATGTGCATCAGTCACCATTTACTACACGGGGAGTCTTCGACCGAACTAATGCCTTTATTGAATTAGAAATGTTTTTGACCAAAAATGGTCTCTTAAACAAATTGAAAGTGTGACTTATCATTTTAAGCCAGTCATCTGAGAGAAACATATTGGAGTAAAAAAAGCACAGAATATCTTGAAATCTGAAATCCAGCCTCGTTGCAAAGTACTATGCTGTCACATATTTTTTTTTTTTTTACTATATAATGTGGTTCAAAGTTAATAAAAATCTCAGAAATAAAATCAGGGTAGTTTTCAAACTGTGATTTTTATAAATCTGGAAAAATCCGGAAATTTAAACATCCGAAAAATCAGGGTAAATAAATAATGTTAAATTTAGGTACTTTAAAGTGAGATGTAAAAAACTGTTACAAAAACGATATATATATATTTTTCGGGGGGGGGGGATTGGTTTTGTAATATATTTTTTTTAAAAATATTTTCATGAATAATAGCAATTATAAGTGATTTGTAATATATTTTATGCAAAGGAATAAAACTTAACTGAAATTGAAATTAATTATAAAACTTTTACCACCTATTACGAAAATCGATAAAATAAGTCTGAGGAATGGATTTTCTTTTCCTTGGTATTTGTATCCAGCCTCAAAAAACAATTGACCCTAATATAATCGTAAGTTTTATTCTTGATATCGAGATCTACCCCCAAAATTTCAGTAATTAGAAATTGTAGTTGCACACATTTTATTCAGCAGCCAAGAATATGAGGAATTTTGATTGTAGTGTAGTAGCTAATTCCACGTGTGTGCATGGAAATGCTGCTTTCTGAATGCATTATTCATTTTTATTTTTGAAAAACTGTCCTATTATTGAATCACAAAATACATAGAGCAACAAAAAGATTCACGTTTGTTTTGTCTCGGATTTTTTTACACCCGAATTCAGCTCAGTTTTCAAAAATTCTGAATTATGAATTTTATTATCAATGTACACAACCAGATAAAGTAAAAGCCATCCAATCGATTAAGCTATCAGAAGATAGCTACCCCAAAGGGTGGCAGGCCAGGTAGCATTAAAAAATAAGGATGACCTCCTTTCAGATGGCAGGATGACTAAAATAATTAAAGGTGACTAATTGAAAACAACTTTTATTTGATAAACTCTGGTAGAAAAACAAACCTTTGTGACATTACTGGGCTATAGTACCAGGAAAAAGAAGCTATATAAATTTTACCCAGCTCAAAACAGATGGGCATCAGCTCATTTGCTACGTAAAGGTAAGGCAACTGATGCTTTATGCTGACCACATTGTCATCATCATGCTGTTGGTCTTGAAATTGTGGAGCTATAACATCAATGACCCCCTCGGCCAGCAACTTGCTGGCCGAGGGTAAAAATTCTGCTTCGTTGGTAAAAATTCTGCTTCTGGCTCTCACTGACGTAAAATATCCTCAGTGGTAGACAGAACTGGTAGGTTTTTGGGATTTTACTCTCCGTGTGACACAAAAGCATGTTAGTTCCATCAAAAAGTTCTTTAAGAAGGCTAGTTTGTCCCAATACTTGATCCAAGAGTTCCCTTGTCTTCTAAATGGGTTCAAAATTACTAGGCTACGGAGTTGAACATTAATAGTCGTAAACTCAGAATTGGGTTGGATGTTCAACATTGGTTATAAAGCATAGAAATATTCCTCTACTATTCACTGAATCACTTTTACTATGTATGATCCATATTAAACTCTATATTTAGTTCTTGTTAAATAAAATAATTTTTTTTTCTACTGCGTAATATTGACACAAAAAAATTATTCCAAAAAGGGAAGTTTGTTTATTTATAAAACTTTACACTTCAGTTCAAATTCACATATCTCTGTTCGTAAATTGTCTCAAATTTATTGCAATCGAAAAATAAAATCAAAGACCAAAAAGATCCTAGAAACGCTGGAATCGCAGCGACATACCATCCTTTATTTTCCCAGTGAAAATCTGAAAATAGAAATATTATGCATATTAAAAAATAAGTGGGTAATGATTCATTATTATTCATAATTAATCATAGTGTAATGATAAATGTGGTTATTTAAATTAATATTCGGTTTGGTAAAAAGAATTCTTAGCATCTGCTGTTCTCTTTAATAGAATTAAGGAGAAATTTTTAAACTATATGTTCTTTAACTTACAAACTTGAACTTATGTTATCTTTTATTCTCTTAAAAAATTATTTTAAGCATTGCTATTTATTTATAGTTATTTTTACAAAAGAGTGAGATTATAATGTATTTAAAATTTCTGACAAAGAATATTTAGTCATATTTAAAGCTAAAAGATTTGAAAAAATTCAATACCTTTCGAACAAATTAGAATTTCGAGGAAAAAAAAATCTTGTACTTCATATATAAAGCCGATCATTTCAGCTCATCTATTTTGAAGTCTGTAATTGCGTTTCAGCGGGCTGCAAAGCGGTCCGCATATTATTTTTCTCTATTAGTTCAAAAGTTAATAATTCTTCTAATTGTAAAATAAAAAAAGAGACTTTTTTCATTCCGTCCTATTCCCTGTACTTTTCTCTACATGCCTTCATAATTTCAAGTTTCCAAGTATAGATTTTGTGCATCAAATTAAAATTTAATGTAAAGAAAAGAAAGAAAAAAATCTGGGAAAAAGTACTTAAAATTGTAATACCTTTCGAACTAATTAGAATTTTGAAAATAAACTCTGTTAAGTTCATAAATAAATATGGCTTTTTCAGCACGTCTGTTTTTCTCTCTCTGTAACTGCATTTCTATGGGCTGCAGAGCGTTGTGCATGATATATTTTGTTACAAGTATCACAGTTTATAAATCTTGTACTACTTATTGATTGTTAAATTTTTTTTATTTATTTCATTGTTCACCTTCATAATTTCAAACTAAGTTAAGTAGTTTTTGCTCAGTGGTAGTATCATTTACGTTTTATATACAGAGGTTTTTTTTTTTTTGGGAACACTTTGAATTGTAAGGTATAGAAAATTGTAGCATGGAGTTCTCTCACCAATTTCGGTTTCAATTTGTAGAAAAGACAAACACTACCACCTGTAATACAAAAATAAAAGTTAAAAAAATACTGTACCTTGTTTTTGTGATATAGCAAAATAAATTAATACTCCTCCAACGACAAGTAATGCAAAGGCTCCAACAATTCCTAAAATTTTTATGATTTTAACAGTTAAACGACCAGCTTTTTGCTGCAATTGATTCTTCATATACAGAACATGTAAACGCAGCAAAAGGACGCAGATTATTTCTAGAAAAATAAACATATATCAGTTTTTATTAAGCAAAAGAACTGAAATTATTTATTATAATACAGGGCTGATTGTGCTCCGGACAAAATCCGAATTTTTCGCTAACAGTGATTGAAGATCCAGAAGTGTAAAAAAATCATTGATCATAGTTTCCGGAAATCAAACTTTCAGAGGTGGAACTTAAAAACCCAGTTTATTTTATTTGTTTGTAGGGGAGAGCCAGAGAGATACTTTATAAGCTTATATTCATGATTAATATTCATTTTTTATCAGTAAATAGTTGTTGTAATCATAAACTGAAAAAAGAAAGACATATTTGTAAATTTTAATTACTTCTCCAGGTCATCATATGTTATGTGTAAAATTTTAAATATATTTTAAGTAAACTTAAGAAATATTGAGAAAAACGAAGAATAAAATCTTGTTTAAATTTTTTTCTAATTTTTCAATGTAAACTGTTTTTTTTTTTTTTCAAGAAATTTTCCGGAATTTTGACTTGGGCTCACAATCTCCCCTGATAATATATCAATGACGACTTTTTTGAAAACTTACTTATTAGAGGCCTATAAAAATCATCACAACATCTATCTATAATTGTAAGTTTCTAGTGGTAGAGACATTCAAAGTAGAAACATTTTTGATACAAATTTTGTTTTCAAGTCTAGAATTTTGAATATTTCAGACAATTCATATCAATTTTTGGTTAATCATAACTAATAAAGAATATTTTGGTCGATAAGAATAACCAATCTCGATATTTTGTGAGTGATATGTAGTTACCAACCAAGAATAATACTAGCTTTCATCCACGAATTCAATAAATATTTCGATATTGTTCTTGCATTATTGCTTAGGATTAATATAATCAGATTTAATCTAAGTTACAATTTCTATTGAGTTTTTTCACTTTTAAAAGGAATTCATAATTATTTTTTTAAATTTATTTATAAAATAGTTTAATTATATTTAAGCACGTTTTGTTAATAGTATCTTAATTTTAACGAAATGAACGAATAGGTAGATTTAAAAAATAATCAAATGTGCTTGAAAAATGGATAATTAAACATGTGAATATAATATGCAACTATAAAAAGTAATAAATGAGAATTTTATTTGTTCACAATATGTATTGATAACCTTATATTATATAACATATTCAAATTGGAAACAGTTTTTATCTCTTTTCAGATAAGGTGACTAAAAAACTGGTAGTCCTAGAAAAAAAAATTTCTGAAAGAACATTTGAAAACTTTTTTTAAACTATTTCTGTTAAATGACTCTTGTGAGGGATACTAAAAGAAAACAGACATTTTTTAAATTCTAAATAGATAAAACTTCTTTGAAAAAAACGCGCTAAAAAGCAGCAGAAATTTCAAAAAAAGTAGCAATAAGGGAAACGAAGGAAATAAAAGCCGACGTCTTCAGGGGGTACCGGCCCCAGTAGCCATAAAACAAAACCATTTCAAATTGAGGGAGAAGTAAATTCCTAAATTAACTCCCTCAGTACCCCGATGGTTTTGTATAATCAGGGATGAGATTCTTCCGCGGATTTCCGCTTTTTTTTTTCAGATTTTTCCCGCTAATTTCAGCTGAAATTTTTTTTTTGCACAAGTTAAAATATTTTATGAGGAATTTAATTTTCCACTGAGTGAAATTATTGAAGTCCTTATTCCTCCCTCTGAAGTTTCTCTAAAAATCATTTCCTTGGGATAAAACTGGTTGGCCTTAATACAGGGATGAGATTTTTTTTGTCTCTCGAATTTCAGCCTTTTTATCAAAAACTCCGATTCTCTAAAAGTTTCTTTTTCTTTCTTTTTTTTTTTTTTAAATATCCCGCTTTTTTTTAAAAAAAAATTCAGTCGTTGAAGTAAAATAATTTTATTTATTTACGATTTTCAAAGATATTTTTACTTATATTAGCTATTTTCTCCGATTTCACGCACAGAAAATAAGATTTTCCGTATTTTTTATCCGTCGGCGGGATAGCTAGTATTTTCGTAATTCAGACGTCGCTGCATTTAAAATGAATACCTAAACTAGAAATTTAATCATACCTAGAAATTTAATTACACCTAAAACTAGAAATTTAATCTAAATAATTTAGAATTAAAAAAAATTTGTTTTCTTTTAGTATTGTAATTTTCAAATTTGGTTTTTGCTGCATTTTGCGCTTTTTCTTATTTGAAAAATTATTTAGATTAAATTTCTAGTTTTAGGTGTTTTCTAAATATTTTAAAACGTCAAAGGGGTTTTGTTGGTTGTCTAGGTTTTATATGCCTAATTAAGTATTTCCTTTTAGGTTTATTTTAATTCAATGCAAAGTAGTTTTTTATTTTCTGATTATTTTGTTTGAGTTTCTTTTCTAAATTGGTTATTTGTATTTCATGTTTTTTCCCGAATTTCTGTACAAAACCATCGGGGTACTGAGGGAGTTAATTTAGGCATTTGCTTCTCCCTCAATTAGAAATGGTTTTGTTTTATGGCTACCAAGGCCGGTACCCCCTGAACATGTCGGCTTCGGTGGTCATATTTTTATTTCCTTCGTTTATCTTGTGAGGGATCTTTGCTTAAGAAATATCAATTTGGAATCATAAAGCAGTTAGTTTTCTAATATTCGTATAGTAATTTTTTACTAATAGTTCTTTAGTTTCTTTATGACGCTGGTAAGGCTAAAGACTTATATTTTTAAAAATTTTGATACAAGTTCTCAATTTATTTCTGACATCTAATCTCCCGTTCTCCTTGTTTTTCGATTATATTTATTAACTTCTTTTTTATTACTTTTGATATCAAGTCAAGCGCTAGCTCATTATAAAATGAAGACCTCAAGAATGAAATTTTTCTACAACGGGTGGATAGTCAATCATCATTTAAAGTGGAGGGGGGGAATCGCGAAAACTTTCTAACCAATCAGAATTACGAAAAGAACTCTCGTTAATTTTCATAACTCTTCAAATTTACACTCAGTAACTGCGTTTTTGCAGTCCATCACGTTGTTTACATGACAATTTTTACTAAAAGTTAACAGTTAATTATTATAAAATATAAAAAATTTTCGTTCCATCTCTTTACTCCCTTTACATAATTCTACATATGTTCGCTACTATGGCGCTTACAAATTTTTAATATAGAGAGAAAGGCTGTTCGTATAATGTAGTTTTTCTATTTGAATCTAGTCTGAAATAAGTTTTTAAATAAATGAAGTGAAACAGATCATAATACGTATTTAATAAATTACCTAAATATAGAGATGTATATGTAGCTGCGAAATTCTGTTTCCAAGCAGAATAAAAAATTCCGAAGAGAGAGAAGAAAAAGGATGCAACCAATGGTATGAATCTCATCCACTGCAGACTTCTGTCTGAATCGTCTGTCGTCATCATCTTTACAGTGATTCAAATATCTAAATGCATAAAAAATTTACGTTACTGACTAAACAATGACTGGCATTTTAAGGCGAAGTATGAGAATTATTAAGAATTTTACTTGCTAGAAAGGCGAAAGATCTTTCCGGGAATTATGATAGCATGGTAGTAGATAAAAAAAACTGACCACCTTAAATAATTTTTGATTTAATGATCGGATCTTCACATTCTATAACTCCAATGAGTTATAGAATGTGAAGATGGTTCGAAGAGGTAATCTGAAATATGCTAATTAGTGATGACTGTATTTTATGTTACGAAATCAGACGCTAAAACGTACTTTCTCTGAATAAACATACCTTTTTTTTTCTTCGACGGATTGAGATTTCTGACCCCCCATATATAGCTGCAATAGTTTGGTCAGAAGTGCACTTCAAAGTTTGAACTCTTTAATGTTAATTTCATTTTATGCGTGTTTCGCTATATGTCGAGAACTTTTGAAGCGAATTGAAAAAATTTTACGCACAATAATAAAATGTGTTTATCCAAAGCTAATTCCATGCAAAAAAAAATAAATATTTATTAATTTATTTAAGAATGGTCGAAAAAATTTTGAATATTTAGGTTTGACAATTTTTTGCATCATTTTAAAGAATGTAATTTCATGTAGCAAAATAGGTCAAATAGTTCCTGAGAATTCGAATTTCAAGTATCTGATTTTTTTAAAATTCCATTGCTCAGGAACTATTCGACTGATTTTGCATTTTGATGTATAAAATTACATTCCTTAAAATGATGTAAAGAATTGTAAGCCTTGCAATTACAAGTTTTTTCGACTCTTATTTTATAAAACTACGAGGACCATCTCAGATTGTGGCTACACCCTATATTTTGGGGGTCAGAAATCCGAATTTGTCAACAAAAAAAAGATTTTTTTATTCAAAGAAAGTACGTTTTTATGTCTGGTTTCGTAACTTAAAATATCGTCTGCACTTGTTAATTACCATATTTGAGATCACCCCTATGAACCACTAAGATTGAGTCCTGGAAAGTCCTGGAAAAAATTATACTACTAAAGAAAAGTTCTAAAAATGTCGTTTGCTCTTCCGACCAATCTCGTGCTACTTCATAATTTTTCGCTTGTGTTACCCTCTAAAAAAATGCTTCAGAGGATTTTTTAAAAGCAAAGAAAAAATAATCTGATCAGTGATAATCTGATCAAAAGTTATTCAGTTATTCAAAAGTTATGGTCCGTTTTTCTTTTCTTTTTTTTCCCTCACTGTATATTGTCACTGTATTCTGTCTCTCTAAGGTTTGCTCTTTCGTTTTGATTCATAGTTGCGTTTGAATTTATGTTGATCAAGAAAAAACTAATACATATTTCTTCTACATTAATGCAAAAGTTATATTCATTAGTTTTCAAATTAGATTCAGAAAACACGTTGAACCTCAACTTTTGGAGAGCAGTTGTGTAGTACCACCGATTGGTTACCTGCAAGTGACGTTATCGTAGGTAAATAATGGCATTTTTCGATTCAGACGCTAATCAGGTTCGACACACGCGCGTGACGTCTCTCGCAGGTATTCAATTAAATCGTATTTAAATCACATGGTTAGACATAATCACTCCACTTCTCGAGTTGCAAGTACCCATTAATCGTGAGCCATTATGAGTGATCGCTTCGATCCTTAATTTTATTATTATTATAATTTCCATGTTTATTGTATTTTTTATTTTTTTTAAGATAACCCTAATATGTTAAGATAACCTTAATTGTTTAAATCAAAAACAGAATGAGCGTTTTAATCGTCGTGAAATAGAGAATTCATAAAACTAACAGTAATATTACGTTTATCAATCTAATTATAGTTATAACCATGAAACTAAAAGGTTATATTAATCAATATCAGAAAGAACATATTTGCCACACTACCTTTAGGATATAGAAGAATACTTACTGCACGATAACTCCAAAAGTGTTGAAATTCTTTCTTTCTTGGGTATTTGGAATAAAAATTTCCTACATGTTTTCACACATAAACTTCACGAATGATGGAAATTACTTCGTGTTTAACGAAGTACTGTATATCATTTACTGCTCTCCATATTCCATGATAATGACAGATTTAAACTAACACTGATTGAAAATATCGCGGACAATTCATATTTGTGATAAAGATTGTCTGCATAATTTTATCTCATTGTTTAATGGAAACTTAATCTTATCATAATTTCTTTCGTGTATTCAATTTTTAGAGGTGCTGGGAAACCATATAGATAAAACTATAGAGATAAAATTAAAATGGAATTATTTTTGAATTTCGTTCCATCCATTACTTTTCAGAACGCCGTTTTTTAGATTATGAAAAGAGCGCAGAAAGAAAAAAAAAATGGACCACACTGAATTACTTTTGATTAGTGATTGGATCTTCACATTCGGGGTCATTCTTAATGGCGGCTCGAGGGGGTGACCTCAAATATGCTAATTAATTAAAGTAGACGATATTTCGAGCTGCGAAATCAGACATAAAAACGTGTTTTCTCTGAATGAAATACCCATTTTTTATGGATTTGCGATTTTCAACTTCAAAATATGAGAGTTGGCGCGCTATTTGGAATTATGGAACTATTCGACAGATTTCGCTCAAATTTTATAATTTGCCACATAAAATTACATTCTTTAAAATATAATGTGAAATATTGTATACCTTACAATTCAAAAAATTTTCGCCTTTTATTAAATTTAAAAAAAAAAAATGTTTACTAAAGGTTCTTTTATGCCTGGATTTATCTTAGGATAAACGAATTTTGTACTTGTTTTTAAATTTGCTTTTAATTAGTTAAAAGTTCTCGCGGTATGGCGAAATACGCAACAATTTCAATTAACATTAAGGCATCCAAACATTGCTGCGTTTTCCTGACCAAATCATTGGGACCATATTTCCCAAATTCGCACTCTTGGCATTTCTGACAAAATTAAATTCCTAGTGCACTTTAGCATCCAAATAGAGTCTCGGTGCTGCCATCTAGTGTGGCAGAAACTAGATGTCCAAATTAACATGACCAACGGTATCTCACCCATTGTGGTGGTCCTGAAAGAGTGGATACTTCCTCCGGAGAACCCACTAGGTCTGCGCATCGGCAAGACTGATTGTGCAGCTCATTGGAAATAAAATAAAAACTATTTCCCTAACTGCAGCTATCCCACATAATTTGGGGGTCAAAAATCCGAATCCGTTGAAATAAAATATGTTTATTCAAAAAAAGTGCGATTTTGTGTCTGATTTCGTTGCTTAAAATAACGTCTACACTAATTAATTAGCATATTTGAAGTCATCCCTTCAAATCATTAAGTCCTACAACGTGAAGATTCGATCATTGCGTTAAAAGTTATTCAGGGTAGTCCTTTTCTCTTTTTTTTTTTAACGCACTATGCATATAATTTTGTTTCAATCATTCTGAGTCCCGCAGTGGACTGATCGTTAAGACACGGTTCCCAGCAGATCACCGAAGTCAAGCATCACTGACTGCGGTCCGTAAGATTTCCGGGGTTTTCCTCTTCATGAAAAGCGAAAGCCAAATTGATTACTGAAATACTTTTGAAAAATTTTAAATGAAGTGGATAGATCGTAAAGACACGGTTCCCAGTAGAATACCGAAGAGAGCACAGGCAGTCAGGATACGAAAGTAGGGGAGCCATCCCCTCTGCAGAGGATCAAAATTGTGATGGCATGTCTTCGGATCATCCTCCGGGATGTTTCTCGGACTGACGCCAATAGCCCATTGTGCAGCTCTAGTGCGATATAAATAAAGTACCTACCTATCTCAATAGCTGAGAGTTTTTTGGTAGTTTTAACCTGTGTAATTTTTAAGACGCAAGTCGGGGTTCTTGATTTTTCCGACCACCGCCTTCCAATTCTCTCCCTGCATTAAAACATTTGTATGCTATATAATTTTCAGGGGTGTTTTCATTAATTTCCATAATCGAACTTGCAACTTTCTCTGTCCCAAACCTCCTCATGCAATTTTATTTATTAATTGTTGCGCTACATGTTTATTTTACTTATTTATTGTTACACATCACCTCTGCAGAGGATCAAAATTGCGATGGAATGTCTTCGGATCAGCGAAAAAACTCTCAGCTATTGAGATAGGTAGGTACTTTATTTATATCGCACTAGAGCTGCACAATGGGCTATTGGCGTCAGTCCGAGAAACATCCCTGAGGATGATCCGAAGACGTGCCATCACAATTTTGATCCCCAGAGAGGATAGCACCCCTGCTTCGGTAGTCCGACGACCTGCAAGCGAAGTCGAGCACTTTACGGTAGAACAATTTAAAGAGGAACAATACTGCACACCCTCGGTACCCAGCAGACTGATCCAAGTGGTCACCCACCCGCATACCGACCGCAGCTAGTGATGCTTGACTTCGGTGATCTGCTATTGTTTAATGATAAAAGTTATAAAAAAAATTAGAATTTCATGTTTCGTGGTTAATGTAAGATTCACGTGGAAGACTTTTTTTAATAATTTCAAAGTTGAAATGTATACATTAAATCTATTTACCTCCCCAAATATTTTTGTTGTTGTTATTGTTGTTGTTAATTTACGTCGCACTAGAGCTGCACAATGGGCTATTGGCGACGGTCTGGGAAACATCCCGGAGGATGATCCGAAGACATGCCATCACAATTTTGATCCTCTGCGGAGGGGATGGCACCCCCGCTTCGGTAGCCCGACGACCTGCGCGCGAAGTCGAGCACTTTACGGTAGCACAGTTTAACGAGGACCAATACCGCACACCCTCGGTCCCTACGCAGACTGATCCAAGTGGTCACCCACCCGCACACTGACAACAGCCAGTGATGCTTGACTTCGGTGATCTGCTGGGAACCGTGTCTTAACGATCAGTCCACTGCGGGACCCAAATATTTTTAAATAAAGTTCTTCAAAGTCATTATGTTTAGCTATATTTTGCCACATATTTATGTTATTTTTATTATTGATCTAACTTTTTATAGTCGTAGATTATTTCTAATATATATATTTTTAGTTTTAAAAAGCAAAATAAAAAGTTTGCAAAAAGTGATTATTAAATGAAATGCACCTATCAATTCCCGTCACCGATTCACTAGGTTGGAGGAAAAAGTGATAACTAAGTTATTAACATATACCTGCCACTAGTTACTAACAGAAAATTTAAACCTTCAGGTCTAAGCACAAAGATGTATCCAACATTGCGGCGGGATTCGAAACCACTACCTCCACGCTTCGCGGATCGTTCAGGAAGGACCCCTGCTCCTTTAGTTTGTTTTGTGTGCATAGGTGAATGAAAATAGGTACCCGGGAACGTAGTTGCTGTGTTTCAAAATGTTTAATATTCAATTATGATTTTCAAGTTATATCGAATTTTGATCTTCATAAGAAGCGAACGTACTTCCTTAATTAAATAATGTTCTCTGTTTAGGATTATTTAATGTATTAGTTTGTAATTACATATATCTGCTAATTACTGAACTGAGCCAGAATTTTGTCCGAAGAATCTCAGCTTTTGATAGGGATGTTAAGACAGTGCATGGCTGAAATAGATAGCGAACTCTTTAAAAAATCTGCATCAAAACAACAACAAAGGTATATTTTGTTTTTATTGCGTAAGTCATGAATAATGATTGTTTTTATTGATAATATTTTAAGTTTTGCTTAAATATTTGATCTTGTGATAATGACAAATTAATGTTCAGACGCATGCATTAGAATATAATTTTCATTTTTTCCCTTTCGTTTTGCTACTTATGAAAAGATATTTATGGTTAACAAAACTCCTGAAATATATTCTTACAAAATCTTGTGAAACTGCACTAAATTCTTCAATAACCTAGTTTAAATGATGAAAAGATAACTATTACTATTTAATAATTACTTGATTTTCTCTTAATTTCTGTGCACCAATTAATTGTATCTCAATGAATGAAATACTTCAGTTTCTGGCTATTGCTTTTGCTAGTTTCAAAACCAATTTTTAAGTCTTTTTTTTTTAAATAAGTGAGTTTTTATAAAGTAAATTAATTAAATTTGTGAAAGATGTTGAACCAGTTGTAGTATCTTTTAGTTCGTACGTGCTACCCTAAGTTGGTAACAGCCAGTTTATCAGTAAACCATTTTTGTCAACACCTGTTGTTAAAAATTGATTTGTTAGGCAGTTGTGGACAATGAGAAACGTTACCAAATTACTGAACCCTAAAATAAAGCCTTTGATCATAATTATTAATATCTTGATAAAATCTAAAACCGGTTGGTGTCTCAAAAGGTTGGTGTTTTTAATTCCCATAATTCACTGTATATTTCATTTAATTAACATACATAATTTCTTGATTTTGACATACACTTTCTTCAATATACTTTTTATGCTTCACCTATTTTTGTTTTTAGTTTCATTAATATAATGTTATGTCTGACTTAGTTTAATTTAGTTTTGTGTCAGATTTCGAACATAAGTTATTAATATTTTTTACATTAAAGAATTTACACTTTGTTGTTGCATTCAATTTTATTACTTTAACGCATTAAAACGCTATAGCAATCGTATAATTATTTAACGTGCTTTACAGCAACACTTATAAGTCAGACGTCGCTACAGTGAATCCAGTTATAAGACCACTGTAATCAATGGTTCAGTATATTCAATATATAGGTTCACTATATTATTTAGCATATTGCAGTCGTATTGTTGCAAATAGTGATTACAATGGTTCATAATTTGTTTCATAAACAGTCAACTAACTAAACAAGTCTAGACCGATGATTCCTTACTGCGAATTTCCATCTAAGATGAAAATTCTAATCGAAACCTTAAGTAACATTCAAAATATTTTCCATATACTAAAGTTGTTGTCTTCTTCACTGTCAAAAATTTTGGTCATTAGCCGTCGCGATTTTTGGTGTAGAGGTAAACAAAAAAAATTTTCTTAAATTTTTTACTTACCTTCTCACTCTAATATATTTATTTTAAAGCCTTTAAAAATTTATTTAACTGGACACAAAAAAAAATGGTGGTAACTATGCGCCAAAATTTTTCACAGTGTTGTAATGAATTTTTAAGCGTTTATCTTTTCAATTTGCTTTTTTTTTAAAAAGATGTTTATATTTTTGATTTCTGTCGTTTTTGAAGAAACTTGCTATCGAGAGTAGGAAATTCTCTACGACCTGCTCACTCACCTAGTTTTTGGAACCACTCTCATTTTTCAATGCAACGAAATAACTTATTTTAAATACTCCTTAATCTATAATACTTCATTTTTGGCTCAATTCTATTATACGTTACATGGTGGTTGGCTATGTTTTGGAAGGAGATAAAGTTCTCCAAACTACAGTTGTAGATTTGGCTTGACATTTATTTTTTAAAAAGTACTTTAAATTTTGCTTTTCTAGTGCCACTGCTCGGTATAGCCTACTCAGATGTTCTTCTTCTTTTTTTTAAGGTTAAGTGCAGCTACCCGTATTTTATTTGCCCGTTTAACCAACAGTTTGGCGTCAAGCGTCATATTTGTCGACAAGTCATTTTTCAAAAGTAGAGGATTCTACCCTTTATTTATTCATTAATTATTTTTTAATTTTATTTATTGGCTGAATTTAAAATGCTTTCTACGTTATATTTTAGCATCTTATATCCTTTCATGTTATCTATTGATTTAAGTTTTAACTGAGTAATATAAATTTGAAAATTCTGTGTACAAATATACGATTAGGGCCCTTCAGATTATCCGGTAAGACGCATGTTTTAGAATTTCCCGCTTAACCCCTTAACGATCGGTTAATTTTCAAGTAAACGGTCATAAAAGTGCCTTTTTTTTGGCTTTTGTATTTGTATTACGTAATTGATTAGTGCTGATATCTAGTATAAAATAAACTATCTACAATTACCTTTAAAATATCCTGGTACAGCCATCTGGTGTTTAGAATGAGGAATAAAATGTTTTCCCGGCAAAAGAAATGAATTAGTTTTATTCTTATTGGTGCGTTACTACTGAACATTCCAGCCCAGAAATTTCACGGGAGCGAGAAATAGAGGGCGAAACCTCGCCCCGTCATTTTCACGGGAGCGAGAAGGAATGGGTTAATCACCGTAATCAACAAAATGTCTTCCTTCAAAATGCAACTTCAACTCTAAGAATCCTTTTATCATCAGTTTTTCCTTTCTTGGTAAAATGATTCTTGGAGTTGAAATTGTGTAATTTCATTCCTAAAACTGACTATCTCTCCTTCGCCTGCCTAAGCGTTGCTAACCAGCATTAAACTACATAAAATCTGCTCATCTTATTTCTGCAGAAGAAATGACTTAGTGGCTACTGCATATTCGAAAATATTCCAAGAATGCTTGATTTGTGCAAAAAGAAACGAGTATGCTGCATGCAGCGAGTACGCGAAAGAAAGTTCTATCGTGAACTAAATGAGATTTTTGGATTTTAGCGAATCTTCTTGAGATTTCCTGAAGTTACAAGAACGTGCTCTCTGTGCTGCCAGATCCAGTAGATTACGAAAGAGCTGCATCCTGTTACGGTCAATT
The DNA here is from genome assembly GCF_043381705.1 of Parasteatoda tepidariorum. Taxonomy (NCBI): domain Eukaryota; kingdom Metazoa; phylum Arthropoda; class Arachnida; order Araneae; family Theridiidae; genus Parasteatoda; species Parasteatoda tepidariorum. Next base: position 28,810,169 of record NC_092209.1, on the reverse strand, counting down.
TTTAACGAAATTAATACTAAATTTTAAGTGATGTTTATCTTCTAGACAAATTTCGTTAGTGGTTGCTTATGAGCTCCGTGGTAGCTCAAGGGATAGAGCGTTATCTCCCATTGAGATGAACCGGGTTCGAATCTCAACAATGGCTGCTCGATACGAATTCCACACCAGGTTCGCACCGACCACAGTGCTGACGCAAAATATCCTTAGGGGTAGACGGATCATGGGCTTGAGTCTCCATGCCGTATGGCTAACCGTGGGAGGTTTTCATCTCCATGTACCGCAAATGCAGGTTAGTTCCATCAAAAAAGTCCTCCACGAAGACAAAATTTCTTCCAATACTTGATCCTGGAGTTTCCTTGTCTTCTGTATTGGGTTCAAAATTACAATTCTACGGAGTTGAACATAAACTCAAAATTGGGTCGGCTGTTCAACGACGGTTATAAAATGAAATGATTGCTGTGACGTTGAATATGATTATAAATTACCATAGTTAACATCTTTACTGTAATAATTGAAGCTTTTAATAAAATTTTAAAAAAATGAATATTTTGTTTAAATTGAGCTATTTTTTTAAAAAAAAAAACTTGCCTCAATTTTGTTGCATATTTTTAAATGTGCTCACGCGTAATTTTTGTAATGACCTGCATATAATGCAAGTAGATGCATAATCCACTCTTAGGAATTTTAAGGATTTCGAACCACAACTTAATATTATTCGAACTTGAAGCATAGTATTGTACTTCATAAAGAAGACTGATTACGTGATGTCTAAACTGTAGTTCAATTTGTACGGAAATATGGTTTAATTTTAACATCTTTTCAAGGCATGAACAAATGTGCACGTTATTTATCTATATAACACATTCTTTATCTTTTTTACACATCTGCTTACAAGACATAAAAAAAACGAAAAAAAAACAACAACAGTTTTTTCCCCCATCATTATTGATTTTTAGGATTTATGCCTTTTCTGTAATTTTTTCATTGTTTTGCATTCTAAATATCAGTTTTTACTCTTGTTTAATGATGTGAGAAACACCGTAATTCCGAAACTAATACACCTGACGTACAGCGCGGACCTTGCCCCATCAGACTCATACTGGTTTTCTGAATTGAAGTCAGTCTAATTGGTATGCCCCTTCTGAGGAAATAAATAAGTGCATCAGGTTGTGGTGAAAGTCCTTAAATTCCCTGCGACTTATTTCAATCAGTGCTCGCGAATTTAAACGCTGTTTACAAACGGTTATAATCAAGTTCAACTTGGTTCTTATTACTATTATTCATTCAGTAGTTAATCTATGCCACAAAAACTTCTGAGAAATCACCAAAAAAAATTTTTTAATGAAAATATATTACATATTTGGTAAGTACACCGGTTGCACGTAAGTAGATTCAAATTTCTTGCAATCAAAAAAAAGTATAAACGACCAGAAAGCTCCGAGAAAAGCTGGAATGGCAGATGCGTAATACCCATCGTATTCCCACCGAAAATCTGAAAATAAAGTAGTGAAAATTGTTAAATAATATAACTTCTTATTGCATGAAACATTAATGTGTAGGTATGTCGATTGTTAAAATACTAATGAAATTTCGTTTTTGCATTTACAACAAAGAACTGAAATATCAAGCGAGTAAGCAGTCATATGAAAATTTCTGAGGGAAAATTCTTTTCAAGCTATTATCAAAAATAAACGTCTATTTTCAGGCTTTACTGATGATAAAATTGATGATTTACTGATGATTGATTGATTGATGATTTACTGATGATTGATTGATTGATGATTTACTAATGATTAATTGATTGGTGATTTACTAATGATTGATTAATTGATGATTTGCTAATGATTCGCTGATGATTGATTGATTGATGATTTACTGATGATTGATAAATTAAGTGTCTCCTAGAATCTGAATATTTCGATTATCCGAGCTAAAACGATAAGTCATGGCAACTAAATTCTTGCATTTTTCGTAACTTTTAACATGCCGCAAATGTTTAAATATTTTTGGCACAAAGTCTTAGCTATTTGAAAAGAGGATGTATTGTTTGAGCGCAAGGTATGCTTTGCTTTTTGTTCGATTTAATTTACTTTAATTTTCAGATCATTAAAATGGAATATTAATGAAGGAAAAGTAAGCATTTTCGATGCCTCGGAACCATTTTTGCCTTTAATCAAGGTTTTTAAAGAAGAAAAAGCTGTTCGTGACATTTATTCTGTGTTCCGAGAGGATGCCATAGTTGAAAAAACTGCATGTGGTATGCCAAGTTTAAAAATTAAAATTTTGACCAAAGTTTAAAAATTTCGTTCCACTCGCCCGGTTGAGTCCGATAAAGAGTAATTAAATCAACTTTTGCAATAAAATGTGTGTCAAATCAAATGACAAGGGACCAGGTAGAAAAAAGGAAATGTTCTCAAACTTTACACTTTTAAAAACTTAAAAAAAAAAAACACCACCAGAAATTAAGCTGCTAATATATAATTTAATTAAAAGTCAAGTACAAATTTTTTTTGAACACTATCAATCTTAACATACCTTGTTTCTTCATGAGGGCAAGAACAATATCACCAATTGCATTGAATGAGAATATGATGCCACCAATTAGAGCTAACAGTTTCATGATTCTTAACGTTCTGAGGGAAGCTTTTTCTTCGAGTTGATTCCGTACATAGTAGACGTTCATCCGCAATAGGCAAATACAGACGATTTCTGTAAAATTTAATTACGTATGAATCATTTAACAGATAAAAATACGGGGAAAATGTTGAACATTGGACCTGTGTTGATATTTCCGCGCCCTGGTGGAGGAATTTTGCACTCAGTATGTGTAGTTGATACTTGTAACAGTAACTATTTGCTGTGTTGGTGATCATTTAATGTGTGTGTGTGTGTGCGCGTGCGTGCGTGTGTGTGTGTGTATATACAGGCTTGTGTACTCATTACAAAGAATGACTTAAAAGCCCTTGTTAAGTCAAAGTGTATAGGTAGCACATTAAGAAAAGGAGAACACAAAGACATATCCAAGGTATGCAGGTTTTATGTGTAAAAAGTAGTTTTTACTTATTTTGAGCGTATTGACGCATTCGGCCTAGGCAAGTAAGGCACAGTTTCCTATATATTTTTTACTTTCCTGAGAGAGAAACAAACATGGATAGAACTAATGGCTCTGGAGTTATGAAAGTTTTAATGCATAAAAAGTATGTAGTTTTGTATTACACCTCTAAAATTACACATACTGAAAAGCTATGTATTTAATCATATGCTTTGTTTTACTCTAAATCAAATGAGATCAAACACAAGTCAGTAAAATTAATACTTCAAAAGTTTAAGACTGCAAGGCTTTCTTGGACACAATGTACAGTTGACTTAAAAGTTTTTTTTTTAATGTCTAAAACTGCTATCTAAACAAGTGAGGTCTTGTTTGCCATGAACATTTTTACGCTTCATTAAATAAAAGCGTAAAAAATAAATGATAAATAATGCTTCAATTGTCAGTATAGCAATGTCAAATGCGATACGTCCCGCAGTGGACTGATCGTTAAGACACGGTTCCCAGCAGATCACCGAAGTCAAGCATCACTGGTTGCGGTCAGTGCGCGGGTGGGTGACCACTTGGATTAGTCTGCGTAAGGGACCGAGGGTGTGCGGTATTGGTCCTCGTTAAACTGTTCTACCGTAAAGTGCTCGACTTCACGTGCAGGTCGTCGGGCTACCGAAGCGGGGGTGCCATCCCCTCTGCAGAGGATCAAAATTGTGATGGCATGTCTTCGGATCATCCTCAGGGATGTTTCCCAGACCGTCGCCAACAGCCCATTGTGCAGCTCTAGTGCGACGTAAATGAGCTACAACAACAACAACAAATGCGATAAATGGTATAAGTGCAAACTGTATTTTTTATACAAATAACTTTTATAACTGATAGTTCTTAAGTAACTTTTTATTGAATAGTTTTATCGATTTAAGTTTGGTCTTTGGGATCTTGAACTTTTTATCTTGAATTTTTCACAGCACGATCGCATTTAGACCTTGATCATGTTCTATTAAACTGTCAATTTAATTCAACAGAAGGACTTGAAGTAACATAATGATGAGTGGCATTTATACATTATTCAAAAAGTGATGGTTCCACGATTTCAATGTCGTATAAAGATGTTTCATAGTAATGCGTAGTTATTTAGTGGAAATTCCGGAAACTTGTGAAGTATATCTGAAAGCAACACTAAAGAAGAGTCTCTGTGACGTAAAAAAATGTCAGTTAACCTTTCATAAGGCTGTGGGAAGTATATTTCCCACCAAATTCATTACAGTAGAGCACCGATTATCCGAACTGCTCGGGACCGAACGTGGTTCGGATAGTTGAAAGTTGTTTAAAATCTAGTTTAAATGATTATTATTTATGCACTAACTTCCCTTTTCTCACTTTTTCCAGGCTTAGAACTGGCAGTACTATTTAAAATAGATCTGGCGTGTTTAAAATTTTTTTCTGCAATTTTTTAATCGTTTTTATTTATTTATTTTCTTTTCGTAACTTTGTTTTTTTCATTTTGAATTTTTTTTATCATATTTCAGCTTTTTATAATTTTTTTTTTGTCAATTACTGATTTAAACCTTTTTTGCTTATCATCCATTGCAAAAGAAATCCAGCAAAGACTTTTGTTTAGAAGAAGATGCTCTTTTTTAAGCAGACCTTATTCTTTTTAAATAAATCAACTGAACTGGATCAACATCATTTTGACGTTCTAGACTATTAAAATGAAGCCCGCATTCTTGGAAAATAATTTTCAGTTGAAGAGGGCTAAAGGGGTATGTAGGTTTAACTGCATAACAAAACATGTATGTATGGCTACTATAAGAAAACTGCTAAAAAAGGTCGCAAATTAGATAAGGTCTTCAGATGTAGTGGATATTATTTATTCTTCTAAATTTAGAAAAATTGTCCATAAGTTTAAAAGTATTCTAAACTTTAAAAAAAAAACGAATTCGGACATAGTTCAGATAATTGGACGTTCGGATAATAAGGATTTGGATAATCGGCGCTCTACTGTACTTTTTAAATATCAATGAGAAGCTTTTTCCTCATCTTTGCTTTGTGCGACCATCTACAGATAACTTTCGAAGACTTGCCAATTGTTTACAAAAAAGTGGATGATAGTAAAGGTTTGCGTGAGGTCAGGAAGAGAGGCTGACAATTGAGAGATATTTTCTCTTGTTAGTTATGTTTTCGTCCATCTGATCATTTCTTATCAAGTTTATATGTTGTTATGAAGACAGAATATGTAAATCCGGTTAACAATACTGGGAAAAAATGGCTCAGTAAAGAATTAACACCGAAATTAGAATGTTTTCAAACTGTCAAACGTGTTTCTCGCCAAATTTTTGAGTTGCATAGAACAAAGTTTCACAATAATATTAACTTACCTAAATACAGAGCAGACATTACGGCGTTGTAATTACTTTGCCATATAAAAAAGAAGATTCCGCCAACAGCAAGAAAAAAACTTAATACCAGAGGTATGGCTTTAATCCAATGAATACTCCGACCAGAGTCACTTCTAATCATGTTTGTAGATTGAAATTGATGTCTAAATAAAAAAAAGTTAAGCTTGAATGCTGGTTTTTCATGCAAACATATTTTTTAAATGAATATTTTTCCTGAAATTAAAATAAAAATTTGAAAATATGAATGAACTAAGCTTTTATTTCTGAATGTCGGGACTTTTTTTTCTTCGGAAAATTTACTGTACTACTGGTGAAACCATGAGACTCCGTATAAATAAAAGATGCGTGATTCATATATGAAAACCAAAGCGTACCGTTTCTCAGAAAAAAAGATTTCAGTGATTTCTCGTATATCTTGCTTAATAATGCATTGGGAGCCTAGAAATTTCAGGAATCTGAAGGTAAGGGTTTTGTCAACAAAAATTACGTCAGAGTCGCCAAGTTGGCGATAGCTCCATTGTCAGTTATAGCTCCTTTCCTTTTGCCTGTAATGGGTTATTGTGGGCTGTTAAAAAACGTTAAGTCGATAGTTTTCGGAAAACTGGTGTTTCGTAAACAAAAAATATTTACAGATTCGCTGTTTCCAGCCAAAAATATTCAGGAAACACATATCTTCATCTAGAGAACAATTTTTGTGTTGTACCGTGAAATGATTTAGTACAGCAAGCCTGAAATAAAATAATATACAGTGCTCAAAAAGAAAAACCTGAATAACTTTTGATCTGATGATCGTATATTTATGTTCTAGGACTCAGTCTTAATAGTTTGAGATGGAGTTTTCAAGTATGCTAATTAATAGCTACAGACGATATTTTAAGTTACGAAATCAGACACAAAAACGTTCTTTCTTTGAATAAACATACCTTTTTCTTAACAGATTCGGATTCCCTAACATATAGTCGTTATCTGAGAAATATGATCCGCATAGTTTGGTCAGAAGAGCGATCCGAAATTTTTACTTTTTGCGTATTTCGCCATATCTAGCGACCTCATGAAGCGAATTCAAAACATTTTGCACAAAACTATAAAATTCGCTTGTCCAAAGAAAATTCAAAGCAAAAAATAAATTTCAGTAAATATTTAACTTTTTATTTCGTTATTTATAATAATAATAAAAAATAATAAAAAAAATTTGTGTTGTAAGGTATACAATTTTTTACATTATTTTAAAGCATCTAATTTTCAAATGCAAACATTTGAGCAATTGAATTTTATTGAATATAATTTTATTGAATATATATTGAATATAAACATTGAGCAATTGAATATAATTATAAAATTGAATTTTAGGAAAATCTTAGATTTAAAATTCGATTTCTCAGGATCTATTTATCCGAAATCGCGAAAATTTTGCATTTTGTCATGCAAAATTACATACTTTAAAATGATGTAAAAAATTGTATATCTTGCAATTCAAAATTGTTTCGACTATTATTAAAAGAAATAATAAAAAAATAATAAATATTATACTAAAATTTATTTTTTGCATGAAATTATCTTCGGACAAACAAATTTTACAATTGTGTACAATTTTTTTAAAATTCGCTTTAAAAGTTCTCGAGATACGGCGAAATACGCAAAAAGTAAAATTAGCATTAACGGGTTCTAATCTTGGATCGCTCTCCAGACCTAAGTATGGGGACCATATTTCCCACACTGCGACTACTCCCTATATTATGGGGTCAAAAATACTAATCCATTAAAAAAAAAAAGGTATGTTTAATCAGAGAAAGTACGTTTTTGTGTCTGATTTCGTAACTTAAAATATTGTCTGCACTTATTAATCAGCACATTTGCGGTCTCCCCCTTGAACCATTAAGATTGAGTCCTAGAATGTGAAAATTCGATCGTTAGATCAAAAGTTATTCTTTGTGGTCCATTTTTTCCCCCGCACTGTATAAAACCTCATTCTAAAATTGACCTACATAAGGATTAATAGCAGCATTTGAAGATTACTCAGACTCAATCGAATTTTTGTAGTGTATTAACAATAAGAATTTAATACGTATAAACAAAAAAAGAGATAATTAAGAAAGATCTAATCCTGAATATTTCTTGTTTTTATGATCAGAAACAAGAAATGATTCAACTTAATAGTTTAAAGAATTTATTTCAAATAAGCTTAGTACTAATTACTGTTAACTATTAATTTTCTCTAAAGAAACATATTTTCCCTACAAATTTGAATTTTGAACATCAAAATCAAGAAAAGATGATCCCAATAATCTATAGACGAGCAATCAAAAGTTTAGACCCTTTTATGTTCTTTAATTTGCCATACATCGGAAACTTTTTAAACGAATTAAAAAAGGTTCTGATCATGAAAAAAAGTCATTTATTTAAATAAAATTTTGTGCATAAATATTGGTATTTTCGGCATGGCAATTTTTACATTATTAAACACTATGTAATTTGAAATGATTAATACAAAATTTGAACGAAAGAAGTCAAATAGTTTCGGATGGATGCACTTTTTAAAAATTCGTATTTTCAATTTTTTACATCGTTATAAAATTTTACAAAAATTTATATTTTCAAATTTTTATTTCCTAAATTTTATATTTTGCGATTTTAAAATGAGATGATAAAAATAGGTATGCAATTAAATTTTTTCGATTGTTATTAAATAAAATACCAAAATAATAATTATTATTAAACACAGTTTTTTGCATAATTAACTGTCAAAAAATAAGTGAAAACAGTTAAGAATTTTTTTTCTTCCAAAGTCATGCCATTGTAATTGTGACGAGAGAAAAATTACGCAATTCAAAAGAAGGTTTAATCAGTTGAATAATCTTCTGACAAAAAGTAAATTATCTCATATCAGTAAAATTTTTTAAAAGGAACAAAACAACATATTATATTGAAGCTATGTATATGAATTAATACTATAAGGATACATGCATATTAAAAATAAAATTATCCTGATTTAAAAAAATTATGCAATTCAAAAGAAGATTTAATTATTTGAATCTTCAAACAAAAAATAATTTGGCAGTAAATTATTATCAGGCCCAGCACTTTTCCACACATCGATAAAAATTGTTTAAAAAAACATATTATATTGAAGTTAAACGTATAAATTAATACTATAAAGATACGTATATATAAAAATAAAATTATGTCTGATTAATCAAAATTATCCTCAATCAAAACAATCCACGATCTATTTATAATTAACAGGCTTAGCACATCAATAAAATTTTTTTTATCCGAAAATCATGTCAAATTATATCGGAACTATGCATATAAATATATAATGTGTGTATAAAGATTATTTTCAATGAATAAAACTCGACCAGAAATTAGAAAACTATGTTTATCAAAAAACAAATTATGTAATTTGCAATTTAATTAGTCTATAATAAATCTACTGACAAAAAATAGTTCAACAATAAATTATTAACTAAGTGAGTAAAAAGTGTTTTCGATAAATTATACTATATATATAGGGTAAACTAACCAGTGAAGGAACACTTAAGCTTCGCTTGTCTTTTAAAAAATCATATTAATTTCAAAATTCGTAATTTTAGTTAAATGACAGTGTCAACATATTTGTTACTAATTGCAAATTATGTAAAAAAATTTTAGAGAACTTACATAATATTGTTTTAAAGTTTTGGAGGTTCAAATAACAAGTAGTAAGAAGACCAAGTGAAGGAACAGCTCTTACCAGTGAATGAACACCCAGTAAAGGAACACTTAATTTTGGTTATTTTTTAATGCTCTTTATGAATTTATAAGCCATACAAATATTTAAAAACAAGCCTATTCTTGAAATTATAACATATAAATACTTGGAAAATGTTAACTTTTTTTTGTAATCATGAATTGAAAATTAAAGTGTCAACATATTAACACATACTGTTCATTCACTGGGAAATCTATGCCCAGTAAAGGAACATGCCTGTTCCCTCACTGGTTAGAAGTTGTTTTTCGTATTTTTAACATACTTTTGATGCGGAACATCACTAAAGGTACAAGAAAATTAAAGTTTATCTTTTATTTTCATTAACTTAGAAAAAAAACCAGTAAAGGAACACTTGTTCCTTCACTGGTTTTTCATCGTTTGGTGATCCAGTGAATAAACACCCCCTTATCTCAGTACTTTATTATGCTATGATGCTTAAAAAAAATAAAACGTAACTTCAATAACTATATTTTGAATTCTCTTTTTCACAGTGAGAAAAATAAAACTATTACATGCAATTAATTCCACTTCAAACATATAAATACAAACACTCACCTTATAATTTTTTCAAAGAAACAAGGTGTTGCAGAGATAATAACAAATTCAAAAATTTTTCCTGAGAAGTCTATTTAACCAGGTAATCCAAAACATTGCTAGATGGCTTCCTATTGTTTGTCAGTAAGCTACTGTTACCAATCAATCTAAAGAAAAACTTTCAAATTCTTATTTTTAATCGATATATATGAAATGTTCCTTCACTGGGTAGAGTTCCTTCACTGGTTCGTTTACCCTATATATATATAAATAACTACCTGAGAGAAAAATTTTGAATCAAAAGATTAATGTTCTTTAATATTTTTCTATAATTAAATAATTTTTTTTCTATAGTGAGAAAACAGTTTTACAATAAAATTAATAGCACATTAATAATTTTTCTTCTTCAAAAAATCATGTTATATTGTACCGGAATTATACATAAAATTAGTATATATACATAAAAGATCATAGATTTAAATAAATAAAATTCATCTGAAATTTAAAAAACAATTTATTATCAAAAGATAGTTCAATTAATTGAATAATAGATTGAAAGGCGTAACTGTCAAAAATAGATTAACAAGATGAGCACTGTTTTATTCATCAATAAAAATTGTTTCAGAAAATAATGTCCTTGAAAAATGATACATTATTGATAATGAGATTGAAGAAATCAAAACTTAACTAACCTTTATTTGCGGTTTATTTGATGTAGATCTCAACAGATATCCTTTAAGGAGAATATGAATTACTCTAAATTTTTTACTCTAAATTTAATATGTGCGTTTATTTCATGTAAATAGGAAAATGCAAAAGATTAAATAATTGATAGATGCCAATAAACTGTAAATAGAAAGCATTGTTATTGAGACTCTTATCCATTTTGCCTTATCTCACAATGCTGGAGATAAAATATTAATGTAGATAAAAAAATATTGAAGATTGTTTAAAAAAAGGTTTTTCTTTCAAACGATATTTTAAAGGTAACTTTAAAATAACATGAAAAATGTCTAAAGAAAAGAAGAAAAAAATGAAGTTTGACTTTTACCGGGAAATATAACCGAATAATATGCTGTTTTAATAGCTATTTTAAAATTGAAACAGCTGTTCATGATTGTTTGGTTAAGCTTTGCTAATCTTTAGACAACGCCCTCTATGCTTCATTTTGAAAATGGCGCAAAATGTTAGCATTTGGAAAAGTCAGAGTTTTGAGACAATAAAAAGCGTTTCTTGTCCATTACGCATTGGCAAAATGGCTTTTAGTTTGAATTTCATGGCGCCCTCACTTTTCAGTTACAATAATCAAGAGCATATATGGCAGTACTTTTACTTTCGTTACTTGTACCGCCGGTACAAGTAAAAAGTACGTACTTTTACTTGTACTTCGTTACTTTTTAAATTCAGTACTTTTACTTGTACTTTCGTTACTTTTTTTGGGAAAAAGTACAAGTATTTGTAACGGAAATGTCGAATAAAATCGCTAATTTTTTTTTAAAACTCGGTAAGTTTTCTAAAAAAAAAATTTAAAAAAAATGTATTAAAAAAATGCTTATGTTTTTTTAATTTATAAAATTAATGTGCAATATATATGCATTCACAGATAACTTCGTGTTTAAATGCTTTGACCTTTTAAAATTGTCATTTCGCCGTTCAAAAAAGCCGTCCTTTCTCTTTCAGGAAAGGGAAAGGACGCATTCTAAAAATTTTCAATTTTCTAAAGCTGAAAACATCGTGCCAATCACCAGCGACAGAAGAATTTATGGCATACATGAGCTCAAATGTCGAAACGGAAAGCATATCAATTTTGAATCGATATCCAATCGTAAAAAAATTATTTGTGAAATATAATACCGCACACTTTCGAAATGCAATTATTTTGCAAAATGAATAAAAATATTAATTAGCAAGTTATTTTCATTCATTTTCGAGTTTTATGCATTTATTTAATACATTTTAAATAAAAAATGTTGGATTTTGTTATTACGTTTTTCAATTTTCTTTTTGAACTCACTAATAATACATTTTTGTCTTAATACATTTTTTACTAAATACATTTTTACCTAGTACATTTTTTACTAAAATTATGTTTATGCCCGACCTTGTCAAACAACGCCCAGTCAAATCTCTAAGAACTTCAGAACTATTTGTGCTATTGAAAACTATTATAATTACTATTTTAACTCTTGAAAACTCGAAGGTATTAATTTAGCCGCTGATACTAAAATTCGTTTACAAATTTTAATTATTCCGTTAGGCAGAAATGTTCGGAAAATGATTTTCTCGCATGACTTCAGCATTAGCCATTGTTACAAATAAAACTGTAGACTGTTCTGTTTCAACTTATACTGCACATTCAATTATTTTTTACTAGCTCAAAGATCACAAAGCTATCTGAAACCCCGTGTTTGCTTTGTTTATGTTTGTGCTTTTAAAACGCGTTTCTATAGAGTAAAACAATTTTAAATCAATGGTAATTTAAATAAATAAAAATAATAAACTAAAAATTAAAATCAATAGATAAAATTTCTTTTTCGTGCAAATCCATAAAAAGTTTGATATTAAAATTATATTTGATTTTAAAATTATATTATACGATTATATTATAAAATTATATTATAATATTCTTCCGAATTTAAAAATAAATTAATGTCCATAACTTTCAAAATTAAAAATAATTAAATAAATAACAACAATTTTGCAAAAACATTAAAGAACATAAGAATATTATTCAATAAAATTTTAGGTTACTTTGAATTTTCGATTTCCTAGAAATGTACTTTTAAATCGTTACTTTTTTTGTTTAGTACTTGTACTTTTACTTGTACTTTTTACTCGTTACTTTTTAAAATAAGAACTTTTTACTCGTTACTTTTAGTAAAAATACTTGTACTTTTACTCGTTACTTTTTAAAAGTAACGTTGCCATATATGATCAAGAGTAATAGTAAACAGAGCTCATGCGTTGCTATGGCGACCGCTGCTGTTTGATAATATTTTTAGAATTCTTTTCTTTACTCTTTTAATTTTGTTATGCATTAAGCTGGTGAGTTTATTTTTGAGATATGGGACCAGAGAGATCCCATAAATACTTCTTGAGTTGTGAATAAAAGAGAATTTCATCATTTGAAAGATACTTTTGTTTTTATTGTTTCAATTAAGAATCAGAAATTCTAACCTACAGTTTAAACTGGATCGTTTTCAATACTAATTTAGGTAAATATCACAAATAAAGAGGGTCCAAACTAGTTGACATGGCCCCAAAAGACCTAATTTTGGGTTTACGACTACTAATGTTCAACTCCGTAGCTTGTAATTTTGCTCCAAAAGACAAGAAAACTCGTGGATTAAGTATTGTGAGAAATCGCCTTCGTGATGGAATTTTTTATGGAACTTACAAGCATTTGCGTTACATGGAGAGGAAAGCCACTGAAATCTCCCACCGTTAGCCTAACGACAAAGGGACTCTAACCCATGATCCGTCTACCACTGAGGATATTTTTACGTCAGCACTGTGGTCGGTGCGACCCGGGTGCGGAATTCGTATCAACCAGTCCTCGTTGAGATTCGAACCCGGTCATCTCATTGGAAGGCGAATGCTCTATCCCCTAAGCCATCACGGCTCTCACAGTACATTTGCCGTAAATACATACCATCGTACATAGACATTCTCGTAAATAAGATTTCAGATTGACTTACAAAGGAATTTTCAGAGGCCTTAACCCCTTCTCCTATCTGGACATTTAAAGAAATCTTTTCAATCAGGAAAAATAACAACAAGTTGCAATGGCAGATCTCGCTGGAAAATTAATGGTCAAGAATGAGTACCATTCATTTGCTGGTTGTTCATTGGACCACCAGGACATCGGACCCAATGATTCACCAGTTTCCCAATGAGCCTGGTATTGAACCATCAAAAATCCTAAACAGCCAGTGACCATTTTGAGAGGACTTAGTTTTTATGGAAGTCGTAAGGTTTTTCCTAGTTTGCAATAAATGTCCAACTGAAGATGTTTCCCCGGGACGCATTTTGGACTGCTTGTACTTTACCCAAGACAGCTTAAATAGAGATCCTCTAATTATTAGAGGATCATTAGACTCTAATGATTCTAGCCTTTTCGCAAGCATATAATCTCATGGAATTAGCCTAACTTTTACTAAACATGGAGGATATGAAACAATAACACAAAGTACTTAAAAAGATCTTCAGAATTTTTTTTTAATTATAATTTAAATAGTGAAAAAATGTCCGGAACTTTTGATATTGTATTTTCCATTTGGGTATTGAAAAACGGTAACTTTGGGTTAGACGGGTGCATGGAAATACAACTATTTATTTTTATTTAATTTAATTTAATTTTTATTTAATTAAATTTTTATTTAATTTAATTTTTATTTAATTTAATTTTTATTTAATTTAATTTTTACTTAATTTAATTTTTATTTAATTTAATTTTTATCTAATTTAATTTTTATATGTTTAAGAAATTAAGAAAAAAAAAAAATTTTTTTTCAAGAAAAAAGATTTTTTTAAATTCAGAATTGTGTTAAAATAACTTCTAAAACTGATGGTCATGACCTAACGTTTCGATCAAAGTACTTATAGAACACCATTAAATTTTTTTAAACTGTTATATTCCTAAATTCAACAATGCATCGATGTGTTGTCATTGTTTCCTACATTCATTTCATTTTTTTGTATGCAAATGAATCCGTTTTAACATTATAAAGGCAAAAATATAATAAATATGTCTTTCTTAACAACGACATTTTAATTGTTCTAGTAGACTTTTTCAACAATGGAAATTGTGTGATTAAAATTAAATTTCCACAGCGTCTCTTTGTCGAACGCAATCTCATTCATGGAAAGACGCATATTGAAGTTATCATTTTCAACATGAGCCAGCTCTATTTCTTCGAGGTTACATCCATAGCTATATTATTATTTCTCCATTTATGGGCTGCATTTCAAAATCAGTGGGATTTATACTCATTTTTGCCATCATTAATTGGATTCTTTGTCTATGCTGTAGTGAAGGCAGCCATTGCTTACATCAGACAGCAAGAAATAATTGCAAATGGCGATGAAACATCAAGTGAGATAACTGAAGCTTCCACTGTCGAAGGGCTTGAACACGAAAGAGGTTATTTAGCCGACATTAGTGAAGGATCCAATTTAACATCATATGGCAGTGATGGAAGGGCAAAAGAGAATTTCCCATTTGCATTGCAAGATCGAAGAGGACTTGATCAATTAACAGTTGAGACTTCTTGTAGTACCGGTTCTAAAACATCAGACAGTGGAACAGATTCTAGCCAAAAAGATTTATCCGACTGCTGCCAAACATTTGGCGAAGAATCTAGCAATAGCGACAAAAGCAGAACTCAGAAAGAAGACCTTCTTCCCATCAGTGCCGTAACTTCACCCCTCGGGGCTCTGGGGCAAAAATTTTTGGAGGGGGCCATTTCAAAAACTTTCAGTACTCCATCTCTAACGTCATTTTAGCTATTTATGTATTATGTTTGCGAATATATTTATGAAAACAAGTTATTTGTTCGTATATAAATTGGATTACAAAACATTGTAAGTTTTCTACATGCTTCAAAATTTCAGCAAAATCGATTAATCCTGAGAAATTAAATTTTAAAAAAGTCGTTCTTATAAAGCTCAATTTCTCAGGAACTAATGCACTATTCAACCAATTACGCTCAAATTTGTATTTTCCATGTGGAATTAGATACTTTAAAATGATACGAAAAAAAAATTATATGGCTTACGATTCAAAAGTTTTCAGACTATTATTATCCCGAAGTGGAGTGATCGTTAAGACACGGTTCCCAGCAGATCACCGAAGTCAAGCATCCCTGGCTGCGGTCAGTGTGCGGGTGGGTGACCACTTGGATCAGTCTGCGTAGGGACCGAGGGTGTGCGGTATTGGTC
>NC_092209.1:28765663-28792936 GCF_043381705.1 Parasteatoda tepidariorum | reverse complement strand
AATAAAGAAGCTGAATCCTTAAATTTAAAATATTTATCTATATGAAAAAATTGAGTAAAAATATAAGAGACTAAAAGAAAATGAAAGGCGAACGAACGAATTTTAGGATGTTCAAAAGTGGGTGAGAAATGTAAAGAAACTTTTTCTCCTTATCTAAAGGAAAGTGAGACCTCCCATAGTGCATCCCACTGTAACTTTACTCTTTCTTTTGAAGAAGTCCCCCATTCTTAAACAAGAAAAGATAAGAGAAAGACAAGAATGCAGAGAATCCATGATCCCTGAATAAATTTTTATTTTCTTTATTTTTTCACTACCACAAGCAAAGAGAAAAGAATTTGTTCCTCCTCTTCATATCACATTACAAGATTGTAGTCGTTCTAAAAAGGCAATTAATCAGGGAACCCCTTCAGGCAGAGATAGATCTTTGGTGATGACCAGAGGACAGAGAAATGTAAAATCCAGTGGTAAAAACCGACAGTGGTAAAAACCGTCAAAAACCTATTGTTTTCTTTAATTTATGGCATATAGCGGACAATATATTATTTTCACATAATTGCCTTTATAAATGAATGTTGTAAATGATTGCTATTGATTTTGAAACTATATACATGTATTTTTATAGAAGGATATACATTTATACAGAAATATTGTAATATACTTATTGAAAATAGTGATACTTACTCTTATCATTATAGCTTGATTTGCAAAGGATTCAAAATTTTGCACTTCTTGTTAGAAATAAACAAACAAACAAAAAAGCTTGGAACTATTAATAAGTTCAAGAACTAGAAAGAAGAATTTAAAATTTGGCATTTCTTAAATATTAGAAATAAGCTAAACAAAACTTGTAACTACTTACAAACTCTAAGTCAAGAATGACTTGACATTCTTCAGTAATGTAATATGCCAAACAAAATTATGCTTGGAAATGTTGAAAATTTTGTTTAGTATCCTAATATTTTGCTTCAAATAGTATGTTTTGATATAATCATGATGGGAAAATGCTAGAATCTGTTCTTAAATATCTTTTAAAATTTTTTTTTCTAATTTTATTGCCCAAAAATGAATTAATTTTAAATTATAAGCAGTTAAACTCAAATAAAAATACAGTTTTACCAAAACTATGGGTTTTCGACATGACGGTAAAAACCATGGTACAAACCGGTAAAAACCGTCATGTGTCAAAAACTTGCCAACCCTGTTCTGTAGACATCTAATTGAATCTTATCTATACTTTAATTGCGTCATTAAGTTAAAATAAAAACATAATACGAAATTAATAAACATACTTTATATTAAATATTCCATTCAGCACGTCGAATACCAACTATGTAATTGTATTTCTGAGGACTGCAGAGTGCTCCATACGGTATTTGTTACAGCAACAAATAATTTTCGAACGAATTATGAAATAATTTTTTTATTCCATCGTACTCTCTGTACGCATCATCATAATTTTAAATTTCCAAGTCTTATAGTTTTTGCACAGCGAAATAAAATGTAACATAAAACTGAAAACCGAGAACAGCTTGCGATTTTCGATTTTAGGAAGAAAACAAATTGTTTAAAAGCAGAAATTTTTGCAATACCAAAATTATACAGTACAAATTTGCAGTGAATATATTTATTCAACATTTTAAATTCACAATTCAATTATTTACAGTAGTAAACACACAATACAAACAAAGTGAAACCTATTTACAAATTAACACACGGGCACTATTTGTTTTCCTAAAAAAGAACAAAAATTGACAACACATTCAGTTAAAAAAAATCTAACATAGAATTTCCATTACTGGAAATACATAAACAGTGGCATATCAACGAACAGCCACTTATATAAATATTCAATTTACTGGAATTTTTAAGATAATATTGTAAAGGATATTGTTAAAAATTAAATGTTATAATAAACATTACTCATGGATGAATTTTCTAAGACTAAATAGAATCAAAAGGATAAATATGGACTTAAATTCAGAGGCCTACAAATTCACACGATTAAAAAAAAGTAAACATAATACTTTAGGAAATTGTACATAACCTTCGAGATAGAATAAAAAAAAAATAAGAGTATTGTCCAGCTATCACGAGAACTCCTCTATGCTGAAAATCTTTGTTACTATGGAAACAAGAGTAAAACCATTTCTAATGGGCGGAGCTTTTAAACTGTTTCGTTTTGCAGTTATTCGAAGCCAAAAAAAAAAAAAAAAAATCAACTCATTCTATTACGTAACAGGTCTAGTTTAAAGATGAACAGGTACGTTTCAAAACAGGTATTTGTTTAGATTTTTAACAAAGTTGAGGCAAATATTTACGTTTTGGCTGTAGGCTCGATTCACAGTAAACTCCGCTATGGCACAGAATGAGCTAGTTGTCCATTGAAAAGATAGCATGATTCTTCCAATTTAAACCAATGACCACACCATACGGATGTGTGATGAAGTTGCAGTGATAGCCGGACAGTATTTAAGTCGTTCAATATTTTAATATTGGATTTCCAACTGTGTGCCACTATGTACCTAAAAGTGTAGCAAAAATTTCGATAAAGGTGCTGACACGAAATTTTTGTTTACTCTAATTTCTTCAATTTTAATAAAGGAGCAAACTTTTTTAATTTCACTTATTTTTAGAAATGCTGTTATCTCTGTAACAGCTAATTCTCCAATAATATATAGAGTTTTTGTAAGAAAAATCCTCACTAAAAATTATCGTAAGATTTTCAAGAGAAATTATTAAGATTTTTTGTTATTTTTTAAATTATATTAACATTTTTCGTAGCGTAGAATATTTAATCGTTTTGAAGAATTAACTTTCAACATGCTTAAATATTTTTACAATAAACATTTAAAATCGTAATTTTCGAAAAAAAACATTTAAAATGTTTGTATTTCTGACTCATCAAGCGTTGTTCTCGATTACTGGCAGTAGAAGTACTTTTCGTGTATTTCCACTTCGGATATTATGGGCTATTACCTGTAGAGGAAGTGCACGAAGCACTTTTGTAAGTACTATAGGCTACATTTTAAAACTTTCTAAAAAGAAACAAATTCTGATAAAAATCAGGAAGTATTTGGCTTCTTTTAACATTACATTCTGAAGACAATTTTTTAGAAATCATTCTGAGGATTTTCTCGAGTAAATAAAATACTTTAGATAATTTAAAATCCATAGACAATCAAAAGAATATATATATAAAATATATATTAAAAAAAGAAAAGAGTCAAATAACTTCAAACATCCTACAAAAAAAAAAAAAAAAATTATAAGGAAAATTTCCAGATTATTTTTAGTGGGGATATAAGTACGAAATAAATACTTTGGAGGATTGATAAACATTACAATAACGAATTTTAAATTTTGTGTCTCCCAAAAATGACTAATTTGGAAAATCAAACAAAAACGGATTGAGATAGTTTGTCGTGTTCTGCACAATAAGTAAATTTTTGGGCACCAAATTACATATTAAGCAAAGAAGCGCCATCAGATGGTGCTTGTATGACTTGAAAACAGTATTTTTTGCACTTTCAAATATAATATTTACCTGAACGTCTGTTAATTTTGTTCTCAAACAGCATCAAGTTGACATTTTTTCACTCAATGTCACTCGTTGTTAAACTTAGTAAATAATAATGAAACTTTCTCAGAATAAAAATTGATTTCCTAAGTAGAATGCAGCGAATTGTATGCTTTTATCGATTTCCGTTTCTTTTTAATTGACTTTCCAAATCATTGGTCATTTTTAAGAGTAAATTACAAAACCAAAAAAGTATATTGAAAAAAAAAAAAAAAGCAAGATGAAAAAAGAAGTGTGACTAGTTATATAACTTTAATTTTGTTCAATCCATGTAAATCAAGTAGACATTAAGTACTTTTCTTAACAAAATGGAATGAGTAATAAGACAAAATGATGGGTAAAATCCTTGAATAGCCAAACTCTTGGCGACTGTTTAAAATATCGCCAAGTTGGCGATTATTACTGGGATCAATATTGCTTTTTGATTATATATATATATATATAAAACAATTTAAATTATTACAAATTTATTAAAATATTTTTTAATAGAATAAAAGATAACAGTAATGAATGAAATTACGGTTAAAAAAGGAAATAATAGGGATGATACTAACTGCAGCATAAATGGCGAAAAAATAAACCCTTTTACCTCTTTTCTAACAAAATCTAACTTTCGCATAGGTATACATATCAAATAAGCAATCAGGTTTAAGAATTTTGGTGGTGTGATCAGACGTTCAAAATTATATACTCAAAATTTCTTCCTGAAACCTATTTTAGTGAACTAAACTTGCTTGGCGAGAATTAAAAAAATCGCCACGGGGTAGGCTATTCTAAGATCCACCCAAATGATATTGAAAATGAAATTATAATTAAAATTACGGTTCATGCTTTGAAAGAGTAATTTTTAGACTAGAAAGATTATTAAAGAAATATTTAGTATTATTTAACATTTCAGGATAAATATTTAGTATTTCGTTGTAAAACAAGATCTTTCTCAAATAATAATTTTTTATTAACAGTAGCAATAAGAAAATAGTTTTAAATACTTATTTTGCCACTGAATTTGGAGGTAAAGTATTATTACTTTTTGAATTAATATTATATCATAGAACAGAAGTTTCATGACTATATTTATCACACTACAGTTTCAAATGACATATCGAATAACTTTTCAGCAATTTTATAAATCCATTTTGAATTTTAGAATAATATATCAATTCTATGTGCAATAAAATATAGTAGTCCGATAAGAGTAAAAACTAAATTAAAGGTGGAATTTGATTTCCGATAAACAATTCTTGTTTAATTTTCAAAAGAATGTACATGACAAACAAAATAAGTAAATTATGAAAACAAAACAAATAGGATGCAAAAACTTATATTTAGATGAATTATTACTAAATATAGTTGCAAAAATTTATGAACTTTGAACAAAATCTAAAATTACAGCTTCTATTTGGAAAAGAAGCAATTTAGATTAACATAGAATGCAAACTTACTTACAGAATGCTCTGTAATCAATGCCCTTAATACATATTTCTTTTGGAACACTTGTTAAAAACTGTACTTAATACATATTTTTAGAATTCTTGTCAAAAATGAAGTCAAAATATGTAGATGAGAAGGAAAGTTAAGATATTTTTAATGCCCGAGATAAATAATTATACTTTTTTCTAACTTTTATTGATAATATTCACATATTGATTTCACAATATTGATAAAATTACTTTCTATAACTAATTTAAAATTACTTTAAAATTAGTTATAGGTAAAATTATTCAGATCTTCAGAAGATAAAAATCTTAGGTAAAATTGAATTCCATATTCTCATGAGATAATTTTAGGTAAAATTGAATTCCATATTCTAACGAGATAATAATTTTAGGTAAAATTGAATTCCATATTCTCACGAGATAATTACTTTAGGTAAAATTGAAATCCACATTCTTAAGAGTTAATAGTCATAGGTTGAATTAAAATTCATATTCTCAAGAGATGATTTTAGGTAAAGTCAAAATCTATATACTCATGGAGCTAAAAATTGTTAGTTTTGGTAGCAGAAATCTTCCTGCAAGGCAGCATCTGTAGTTGAATTTTATTACAGCATTTGCAGATTATTTTTCATCTAAAATTTATTTTTATTTTTAAAAGAGCAGACAAACGAATAGGGGAAAATTGTAAAGATTTCTTTTTATAACTTCACTAAACTAGTTTTATAATAAAAATAAAAAGCTGAATTGAGAGAACACCATGAAGGATTATAAAGTAAAGACATTTTTTCTGTTACTTGATTATAGGGGTAATTGTGAGCCTAACTCAAAAATCCTGAAAATTTCTTGAGTAAAATATTAATGACGCATTTCAAAAAATTAACGTCTTTATAAATTTAAATCCTTGATATTTTCACAACATGAAATTCTAAATAAATTAGATGCAGCATAATTTAAATTTATAATTTTGCATAAGTTTCCTTTTATCTCTAATCACATTTATTATTCTACCAGAAAAAATATTTACAAATGAAAGAGATGCCAAGCATAAATTCTAGTTTTAATATTTTTAAATAAAATGTACAAGAATTTTTATACATAAATGTGATCGATGATTTTTTGAATTTTCAGGACTTTAGATTTCTGGATCACGGCAAGAGAAAATCCGGACTTTTTCCGGAGCACAGTCATCCCTGGGGTTAACTGTATAGGGATTTATTCCATTTTTTTAGTATCATTGCATAAATTTCAACAAAAAAAAATTTAAGTATAATTTTTAAGGACTTTAATATTTGTAAATTCTGCTCCATGTATGTGAGATTGAGCTGAATTTTTACAATAATGATCTCTGATTTATGAAGATAGCGCTGCAAATTCACCCTGTAAATTCTGATACCAAGATCTTGGATAAAATTGAAACCATTAGGAAATTCAATCACTAAAATGTTTTATCAAACTATTCTCTAATCAGTTTTATCAGAAGAAACTCTAGACACATTCATTTCATCAAACATATCTATTAACTTTTTTCTGTCAAACCTCAAAAATTTGTCAGATTTGAATAACATTTTAATTTTTATCTCGAATTTTTTATAACTTCATCTTTGACAAGGATTTTAATATTACAAAACACCATATCACTTATTAAACAGACAAAATATATCTGAGGCCCTACCATGAGCGAAAGAGAATGGAGCGGAGATTTCTGGCTGGAAAATAAAATCGGGAAAGTTTGGTTTCACAAATGTTCAACACAGAGCTATGAACGCTCGCTTGAAATTCATATGGGCATAGCTAAAATTGAAAGTTAATTACTTAAAATTTTCTAAGAGAGTACGTAAAATTTTATCAATTACACAATTTACGCATTTTATTTTTAAATGTGGCAACATTGTTATTCATGAGTTTACAAGATGAACTTACCTAATTTAGATAATATTTTTGGCTATCAATTGTATTTTTTAACGTTTTTACTACAGACTATGAATAAAGAATACTTCAGAATTGTGAATACTTCAAATTAAATTTTTACTAAAAATTGTTAGAAAATTTATCAAGATAAATTCATTATGAGAAAATCATTTTTTTCCTTAATAAATATTTCAACCATATTTTTAATATATTTTACTTTACTTTTTTAAAAATGAAAATTTATAGACTTGTTTATAAAATCATTTTTTACCTATAAAATACTTGCAAAAGTGAAATACTTACATAAATTTATGTATATATGTATTTTGATGAAAAAATGACAACATAAAAAATTTAAAGTAGATAAAAGAATGAATAAATCAATACTTCTTTTTTTAAAATGTTTTTATTTTTAGAACTCGTCATTTTTTAAAACAATTTCTTTTTATGTATATAATACTTTATTTGTATATTTATTCTTTATAAATAAAGAAACACCACTAAGATTAAATTCTGTTGAACACATAGCGAATTATTTTTGTGATTTCAATAAGAAGTATTGATCAGGGAAAATTTCCCTTAATTTAGACATTTTAACATTTATCATAATACTTTATATCTCTTAGGCCATAAATTCTCAGTTAATTCTAAAATTATTTTTTTTGTTCACAAGCAATAATGAAATAAAATATTTCTCTTTTAAATATATTTTTTATAGACATTTTGTTATGTTGTGTGTAATAGAAAAAACCAACAGATTAACAGGTGCAGTCACCAACAATCATTGATTCTTTCAAGAATGAGGATTTTGGGTAGTAGAGACTGACTTGGAAAAAAAACTAGGTGGATTTTTTTGCAAAGAAACTATTTCAATGAAATCTTGTGGTTCCTAAAAAAAAATTCCCTTTTGGCAGTGTTGTCATACCCAGATGGAACTAATTTCTTCAGAGCTCATGGTAGGGTACCAGATGTTTCACACTGCACAACACATCAATACTAGACATAATAATTTAATAAAACAAAGATATATTACAGGTGGGTTAATTATTTCTAGACAAAAACAACAAAGAATTTACAATAAATTAGACTTATTGCTTAATTTTATTGTTTACATATGTATAACTTTTTCAACAACAAAATAAGTACAGTATATCCCTGATTATCCAACACTTAAAAAATACATTAAAGTATAAGTGTATTTATTACTGCCATAAAGTAAAACAATATAGGTGAATTAATCCAAAATAACTAAACATTTGCCACATTAACTCCTGATTTTGGTCAGCTTTGCTAAATCAACATTACAAATGTTAGATTTATTAATGTTAGTATGTTAAATCAGGATAACTTTCAGTCATCGCGGAAGTATCTCAAGTGTGTGTGTGTGGGGGGGGGGACTCTCTCCCACTCCCCCTCTATATAAATTCCCAAATTATCTGAATATCATAAAATGGCAACCAAGAGTTTGAGCTTGCAATTTTATCTTCATGATTTGAATTGTTTTAAAATTAAAATAAAATCAATGAAAGAAATTGCTTACCTGAAAATTATTTATCCCTAATTTTATTATTTTAGAAGGGGCAGTGTCATTTTATGAAAGCCCCCTCTGCCCCCCCCCATTCTGCGGTCCCTGATAGTTTCATAACTCTTTAACAACCTCAAATATTGCAAATGTTAAGTTTTATTATTTAAATAGTCTTAAATTTCAATTAAAACATATTTTCTTGAAGATGTGCTAATTTGTAATTATTAGCATATCCTCAAGAAAATAGTAATTTGTTTGAGATATATAGAAGACAAACATGCCACAGCTATTTTGAAAAAAAAGGTAAGCTTAATGCAATAACATAAAACTTCAGAAACATGTTTTACAAATTAAGCTATAATAAAAAATGTTTTAAATTTTAAAATCATTTTTAAATTAAATTAAAAAAAAACTTTTATGAACACAATCAGTAATTTTACTTTAATTTATGACTCTTTTATTAGTTGTAATTGATTATTGAACTTTTAATTGAAATCATTTTTTAGAGATAGCCAATCGGATGATTTAAAACTCTGTTTAAAATTGTAATTTTGTTAAGATGTTTCCAATATAACTATACATTAAAAAAAAGTGTAAACAATGTTACAAACATTCTAAGTTTGTGCGGCATGATTCAAAAAATAGTTTGAAACAGTTGGCAAGATGTCGGTTAACAGTATATCTTGTTTCAGATAATCAGGAATCTACATGTTCAATTTTAACAAATCTTTAAATAATTCACAGTTATACAATCTGACACATTTATTATTTAGCAAACTTAATAAAGATCACTTTAAAATGTGATCTTTATCACAATAAAACGTGATTTACTAACACGATCAACACACATGAAATGTATTAGTTTAATGGGAATACATGTTTATCGACTTTTGGTTAGTCACCATATGAATATATTTTAGATATACAGTTTTAGAGTTATTTGTGTCAACAACAGAAATAAGACATAAAACAGTACACAAATTACAAATATATAATAGGAAAACAGGAATCTTTAACACAAAATAACAGGTGCAGACTATCAGACACACAACGATTTTTTTTCTTCAGTAGAACAAATACATGCAGACTTAACGGGGACGCCAAACTCTAATAATAAATTTTCCTAGTTACTGAAGTTTTTTTTTTAAAAGTAATATAAAATAAAAACTTAAAATTTTTATTTACAACTTTAGTGAATAATTTATATTTATTTTTCATTGAAAAAGTAATGGCTGTTATGACATGTGGGTTTATTTTTCTTAATAATTGTCTAGAATAAATAAATCTTCGTGCATGTGGTGGACTTTATTGCTGTCACTAGAGTTAAGCAAAGGCAGTACAACTTTATTCATAATTTCCTTGGGGAGGGTTATGGAATTAAACTAAAAGGCTAAACCATCAAAAACAAATCTTTTTCTAAGTACAGAAACAATTCAAGTTTCACTTACAGCAGTACTGTGTGCAAACCCTGGGTCACACAGCATACATGAACAAAATAGTCTAGTTCCTGTAAGAGTCTATTAAACAATGCAACTGTATTTACAGCCCTAGTGATCCCTTCATGTGAATCCATGTAAAAGACCATGTTCACTTACTCTTCTTGTATGATTTAGTAGAACAGCACCACACTACTAATGGTATTGATAGCAAGTGTGATGCAGTTCAGCTGAACCACACTTGCTATCAATGCCATTTATAGTATGATACAGTTCTGCTAAATCATGCAACAAAGGGGATGAATGAACAAGGTCTTTAATAGAACTTGACATGAAGAGGTCACTCAGGCTGACAAAACATTGTGTTTCAAACGTGTTACATACATTTTGTTACTCTAGGAAATAGACCAGTACATTGAAGTATGACATGTGACCATGGGTTTACACACAGTACACCTGTCAATAAAACTTCAATTGTTTTTGTATAACTGTTTCCATTTAGGTTTTTTCTTAGCTTAGTACAGCTATTTGAGAACAGGGAGGGAAAGCTGTATTGTGGTGGGGTAAAGTCTTGATTATCAGCCATCACACAAGTGAATTCGTTAATTTAGGTTAGATAGAACTAAGTACATAGTGAAATTGAATAGTAACTATAGAAAATCTGTAGTAAGTTGGTATCCCCATATTCTAATAAGATACTTTCTTGACAAATAGTTTAATACCATCAAAATAATATTATACTGTCATGCAATCAGTTATTTTGCTTTAAGTCACTTTGGGTAAAATCACAAACTTGTGAAAGAAAGTTGTCAGTATACAACCAATCTACACCAAAAACCATGCTAAGTGACTGATAAAAACAGTATTTTTTTTTCTAGATACTATTTAATTTTAATCTGGACGGTGGATGGGTATCTTCGGAATAAATTCAATAAGCAACACCTAAAACAAGCACAAAACAAATAAATGTAATTTAAGAGAAAATACAAGAAAAATTACAAGACATTAATTAATAAATAAAATATTTTTTAATTTTGAAGGTAAGTGAAAGTAAATTTTTTTTATTTAAAAAAAAAAAAAATTGCACTAGAGGTGCATCATGGGCTATTTGCAACAGTCTGCAAAACATCCCTGAAGAAGATACAGAGACTTGCAGTCACAATTTTGATCATCTGCAGAGAAAAGGTTTCTCTGTTTTGGTATCTTGACAATCTGCATACGAAGTTGAACATTTTAGGGTGGAACAGGGTAGTGAGGACTTATAACCATTGTTTTCCCTAACCCTTTTCAGAAGGGTGGCCCACCCCTCCTGTCCTTTGATCCCTATAAATGCACCTTTCTTGCCGACTATAAATGTGACGCCATCCCTTAAAAAGAATGCCTCTTTATTTTTTCTGGAAAAGGTTGTTTTTTTAAATACTTGATTCAATAAAATGTCCTCTTCTGATTTTTTTAGTAAAACTTTTCACATGTTGTCTGGCTATATAATTAAAATTCGCATGATATTTGGTCCCAGATATATTCAAATCTTTTATTGAGGGGGGGGGGGCATACATATGAGTTCTTTTTAGAGATTTTAAATTTTACCATTATATCTTTTAAAAATAAATACCTTTTATTAAAAAAAATTCCTTTAAATGTTTATTTTCTCATCATTTTAAGTTTAAAATATATTAAAAAAAATCCTTCAGATTGTTTATTAATTCATTCTTTTTTTAGTTAGTTTATTTTAGTTTCTTTTGAAGAAAATTTATACACAGATTGTCTTTTAGCTTGCCTATAATTATTTATCGAAAGCTTAAAATTTTTCTGTTATTTTGATAACGAGTGAGAATTAAGTCAAAGAAACACGCTGCTCGATTTTTAAGTTTTTTATTTTATTTTATAACCGTCAAACAGGCAACCCAATTTTTGGGTTTACAACTACTAACGTTCAAATACATAGCCTAGTAATTTTAAACCCAATCCAGAAGACAAGGGAGCTCCTGGATCAAGTATTGGGAGAAATTTGAATTCGTGGAGGACTTTTTGATAATTCGTCTACCACTGAGGATATTTCACCTAAGCACTGTGGTCGGTGCAAGCCGGATGCAGAATTTGTATCAACCAGCCATCAGCTAGGGGTGATTGTGGCACAAAGTGAAAAACCCTGAAAATTTTATGTTCGAAAAATCGATAATTTATGTATCATAAATATTTCATATGTAACATAATTTTTTGAACTAACATTTATAATTAAATTACTTTCTAATGCAAAATATATCACACCTTTAGAGTAACTAATTTTAGAAGCTTACTTCTAACAAGAATCACAATATTCGACTTTAAAATCGGGTGAACATGAATCGTGATATTGGATTTTGAACGCGAAAATACTACTCGCGATATTGAATTCCTGAATCACACGAATACGAATCGCAATGCCTAGGTTTTAAATCATGTATAATAAATTTCAGGATGTTTGATATCACAAACGTATGAATACGAATTGCAATATCGGATTTTAAAAATGCACGAGCATGAATTGCCATATTGGGTTTTAAAAAAACGTGAATAGAAATTGTCAAAATGCGGTGCACGATTTTTAAATCATGTGAATACGAATTGCAATGAATAGTTTTTATATCAGGTAAATACAAAAATCGATGTTTGATATTAAAATCGTGTGAATAAGATTTGCGACATTAGTAGATTCCGGGGCTGTACCAAATAGCGAAAATCCACGAAACCAAATTTGCAGCAGAATCATGTAGGACGTAATTGGCGGAAGAATGTATATAAACATCTTGCTAACGATAATTAGCAAAATCTTCAAAATTTCGTCAATTTATAAGTTTTGATTTACAGAAGTCCACAAGAAGGCCCTGAGATATGCGAATGCGGAATTCTACAATATTTGCACAAAATTTGCATGCACTGCTTCTAGTTTTTGATCACGGAAGAATGATACGATGAACCCGGAATCCCGGGGTACTCTCGGAGTACAATCACCTCTGATCAGCAGGATTCGAACCCGGTCCACTTCATTGGAAGGCGAAAGCTCTATCCCTTGAGCCATCGTGGCTCTTTATTTTTTTAAGCTTATCATGATTGCGGCACTTCAATCCAACGTCTTACTCAAACAAGGATAAAAGAAAACAAACTAAGCTAGATGGATAGGGACGGAATAACCTTTCACCAGCTTCGAAAACATCAAGGTCAACTACTTTCACTCTCTCACAGCAAGCTTAATAGCTAGGACATACACTCCAGGTGTCTAATTATCCCACCTTGTAAATGTGGAGAAAACTAACTGTGCAAAAATAGACTTTATATAACGTGAATACCAAAAAACAATACCTAAACAGTTATGAAAGCGGTAAAAATTAAATAATGAAGCTTTCATTATAATTATTAAATGAGGATTAAATAAGTTTTTTTTATGTAAAAAGTAATAACTGGTTATTTTTCACACTCTTGAAACTATTAAGTACTTTAAATTCAGAGTATTTTAAACAGTATTTCAGTTAATGAAATGCATATATTACATTCCACAAACTCAATTATAAAGATGTGAGATTTCTATTGATTTGCGTAATACAAATAAAAAATTTTATGTTGTAAAATAAATATTATTAAAAATAAAGTCTAGCATCAATTTTTTTATGCAACAAGGACATGGAAAATATATATAGATATTTAAGTGTTTTAACAGGGTTCCCACTCAATTTGAGGAAAAAAATTCCCCCGATTTTTCCAGATGTATCAGCAAAATTGCAATGAAAATCCAAACATTTTATCTATACCATGCAATTTTTCATCAGACAACTTTGATTTTTTATTTGTAACGTCAAACACTAGATTTTGTGAGCAAAGAAATATCATTGAATTAGGATAGAAGCATGGAAGTTTAACTAAATGTAAAATTTTTACAAAGAAATCTTGAATCTCAATTAATTACTGTTATCAACAATTCTGAGATTGGTTATTTTCTAGGTACGATGTAAGGAATTCTCCAGGTTTTTTTTTTTAAAAATAAATTTCAATTTTCCCTGACTATTCCCTGCTTTTAAGAGGATAAAAAAAAAAAAATTCAGTGACAATTCCAGGTTTTCACAGTTCCCTGAAACCTTGGGAGCCCTCTTTAATGAGTCTCAGAATTTGGAAATTATAATACAAGCTACAGTTTCACATAATAAATGCTACGTGTCTAAATAAAACCAACTTAGGATATGTAAAATTCTAAAAATTTAATTAAATTGATACAAACAAGAAAAAAAAACTTACATATTCCATCATACTATTGGAATCGCACCATTGTTTATTTAGTCTCCAATGTAACCCAAGCTATGATATATAAAGAAATAAGCATTAGTAAATAAAAAAGAATTAGAAGATAACTTACTGTATTTAAAAAACAATATAATAAAATTATCGTTTAAAATGTATCAGATTGTAGGAACTACACAATATTATTAAACGAAAAAAAAAATCAGTTAATATAGTTGGAAATAATAATTCTGTATCTATACCATTAGATAATAACTTCCCATTTTAAACAAATAAATATAGGAAAGAGTTATTGGACAACAAGAATAAAAAATATTAAACATATTTCTTCAAAATGAAATAGCCCTCCATTAAGATTAACCCCTAGACAAAGAAAATTCATTTGAGAAAAAACTTATGCACTTGTTATAAAATACTTAATTAATAATTTTTTAATCTGTTCAAAATAATAATAAAAGTAAAGCAGAAAGAATTTTAAATTTGCCTCATGACTAACAAGGGAAACTAGGGAAGTGTGACTCGCCAATTTTGAAATAAACTAGTGGTATGCCTTATGAGGAATAATTTTAGGGGGCAACATTCGTTTCGGCCCATAGAAGGTTCTGTGAGATATTAAAAATAATTCAATGTATAGAAAAATCGGTATTTTATTACTTCAATGCAGACTATTAGTTATTGTAATTGTCTCATAATCCAATTAATTTGTAATTACTTGGATAATTAATTAATTTGCTAATTGATAAATTAATCAGAAAAATAATTATTAATAAATTGTTAATTAATTAATTAATTGATTTGCAATTACATACTCCAATTAATTTGAAAAGTTTTTTGAAAAAAAAATTAAAAAAATTTGATGTCAATTTTTTTTTAAAATTAACCTAACAGATTTTCCTGAAAAACTACAGATATATAAAATTTTCGAAATCAATTTTGACAATAAATATGCATTATATAGTACGTGAAAGTACCACAAAATTAATTGGAGTAGGAGACAATTACAATAACTAATAGTCTGCATTGAAGTAATAAAATACCGATTTTTCTATACTTTGAATAATTTTTTATTTCTCACAGAACCTTCTATGGGCCGAAACGAATGTTGCCCCCTAAAATTATTCCTCATAAGGCATACCACTAGTTTATTTCAAAATTGGTGAGTCACACTTCCCTAGTTTCCCTTGTAAGTTTAAGGTTCAGGAATTCCCTCACATCGTAAGTAACATTTTCTTAGTTCTTTACCTCTACTTTATTTTTAGGGAAAAAAAATACAATATTTTTCTTATTCTGATTGGATTACCCATGTAAAAAAATAAAAACAAATTTATTGAAAATAACAATGAAAGTAAGCAAGAGTAATGGAGAAAAGTTCTAAATTTGTCACATGATTAAGGTCTAGATTAGAGAGTTTTCTATTTCCCTCAAAAGTATTTTTTCAAATTCTTGAACAAAATGTAATTTTGCATGTTTAATTAAGTGTGTAAAATTTTAGTTTAGTCATAATTGGGAATGTCATGTGGTTGAATTTAGAAAAAATATGGTAAATGAAATTAAATGATAATTGTTACTATAAATAATCATTTAATTTCACTAATTCAATTCATAATTATCATAAAATTGGCACTAATATTTAAATTTCCATCACTATAAATTTTATAGTGATAGAAATTTAAATATTAGTGCCAATTTTGTACTTTTACAGAAAGTTTAGAGCAATTTTAAACAAAATTGACCATTTTGGAACGGAGCAGGTTAATTTGAATTGGATAAGCAAACAGACTAGTAGTTTACATTAAACGCAGTTCAGATGGAGAAAATCTAGACATAAAATGCTTCTTTTTGAATTTTATATTGTATCCCGTACTTAGGAGAAAAATTATATTGTATGTTCTGCAACAGGATATTTGCTAATTACAAATGCTCTGCAAGTATCATAAAAAATAAAACATCTTCAAGAGTCAAATTATAAACAATTATTTTTTAAATGACAAATTTATTTTCCAACTAAAATTATGAAAAAAAAAGAAGTTTCATTAAAAATATGCCAGGAGAAAATAAAATTATTAAAACATAAAATTTTCCTCACTACTCGATACTGATAAACTGTTTTGCTGAGACTTGCTACTAAACTTTTTTTTATAAATTTTTTTTTAAATGTTAAAAGTAAACAGATTTAAAGTAATTTATTTCAGAAAAAATATCTCACAAAAAACACTTTTATTGTTTTTCTTGTACATGAATAATACACAATTCTTTCTCCTAATATTTAGTTTTGATGTGAAGTTATGTTATTATATAATAATCAGAGTAATGAGCATTGGAATTGGTTAAAAGATTCTAAAAAGTTTTAATATTATATGTAAAAGAAATTAAAGTTTGAAGTTAGAGTACATTTTTTAGACGGAAAAAATATGCTTGCTTTGAAGTTTCAATAATTTTGTATGGCAGTTCAAATAAAGGTTCAGTTTTCTTTTAAGGAGAAACAATCGTATAACACCTACTGAAATAGTTTAACAATTAAAAAGTTTGGTAAAATTTTTTTTGTGTTTAAACATCACAAAGATGAATTCCCAAGTACCACTCAAATACATAAACAGAAGGAAAATAAATTATTTAACCTACAACTTGTCTTTAATAATATTAAATACTTGATTTGATGGAAATGCAATTTACAACATTAATAAGTTGGCTGGTTTCATAAAATGCATTTTTGAATAATATACCTTATTTTCCTTGATTTAGAAAAAAAAAATATTTAAATAACATTAAATTAATGAAAGTTATATTTTTAAAACATCCTAAAATGCTCTATTTTACAGAACAAAAAATGAATATATAGTTAGCATAATTAATAAACTAAGACTGATTGTAGAATAAAATAATATAAATGAATGTATGAGAAGCCAGTTTTATGATCTGGAAATGATTTTTTTTTAAAAAAAAACTTTATGGTTATTATAGCTTTATGGGCAGAAACTAAAAAAAATATATATAAGTATAAATGTATACACTGAAACAAATAACATGGAAAATATAATTTAATAAACAAAAATAATTG
This sequence comes from Parasteatoda tepidariorum, assembly GCF_043381705.1. Taxonomy (NCBI): domain Eukaryota; kingdom Metazoa; phylum Arthropoda; class Arachnida; order Araneae; family Theridiidae; genus Parasteatoda; species Parasteatoda tepidariorum. The sequence continues at coordinate 28,775,727 of NC_092209.1, read as the reverse complement.
CATGAAAAGTATAACTTCGAAGACGAAAATTAACAAAAAACCTACATGGTAAGTATAACTTTAGAGATAGAAATTAAAAATTAACTTCATGAAAAGTAGAATAGTGAGAAATGAGTGCAAACAGTTAGAAAATGCAACATGGATAATTATCTGAAACAAATATATGTTTAAGTGCAAATTAATAGAAATACAAATGATAAATTATGGTAAAACATACAGGTAAAAGAAACTTTAACAAATGACTAAGATAATTGAGTTTGGGATGATAATTCGAAGTAATGGGGCTTAGATCAGAATAAATAATAAAGTAGATATAAGCTAAGTAAGAGAAAATAAAACATGTATTTTAAAATTTACATCGTGACAAGTAGAGTCAGAGGAGGGTGAAAATGTGATAAATAAAAATTAATGCTAACTTTTCAATTGTAAAACAAAAAAATAAAGTTTTTTATTCTCTCATTTATCAGTTTTATTCCCCCTTTTAGTGAACAATTAAATGATTAAATAATAACATAATAAGTTCATTAATGTCAATATTTAACTGAGACAAAGCAGCTTTTATGTTTCTTTATTAGGTTTCGCAACATTAAAACATAACATTTCTTTCAATATTTTGTTTAGTAAATTTTTCTGTATTTTCATTTTGAAGAAAAACTAACACCCAACCGACCGACAGATATAACATTTCAGGATACAATAATTTTCAACATAATAACTTACTAGAATTTTAAACAAACATACTATTAGATTTTAGTTAAAAAGACATTTATCAAAAGCATGAAAGACTAGTTGTTAGAGAAAAAGTGAAAATTTTTGAAAGATAAAAAAATAATTGCAAATTGCAGTTATTTTTTTTTCTTTCAGTTTCTGAAAAAGATGAAGGTGAGAGTAATATATTTCTGATGCAATTAACAGTAGATTTTAATATTTAATATTAACAAAAAAAAAAAAAAAAAGCAATAAATTCTTAGTTTAACAGAAACACAAAACATAAACAATATGAAATATTTTTGAAAAAAAGTATTTCTCATACGAAATAATAAATAAAAAAAATCCATATCTTGGCATAAATAAAATTACAATGATATTCAAGGCAATATTTAAAAAAACAAAACAATTCTGTTATAAATTGTTATTTTGAGAATAAAAACAATATGTATTTCGTAAAAAAGAAATGCTAAATATCATTTGTATTAATAAGTTTTAAGTTCATATATTATGTATGATAAATATCTTTTTTAATAAATACAAAAAAAAAAAATAGGCAAAATTATGAAGCTCATTACTTAAATATTAAAGACATAATACCTTATGATACAGATGATTATTCTCCCATTCCAAAACTTTATCAATAGAATGGCGAGTCTATAATATATAACATATCATTAGAACAAAAAAAAATTGAATTCAGTAGATTATAATAAATAGATTTCATGGAAATTTCGAATTAAATACAGTTTAAATTATAAATTGTTTATTTTGTTTGAGAAATATAGTAATAACAATAAAATCTTTTTTTGTTTTGTTGTCTTTTTTAAGTGAAACGTCTACAAAGTCTAGCTATGGGCAGAAGAGTTTTGAACAGTGAAATCGTTAAAAACTCTTTGACGAAGAGCTTTAAACTGGAAGAAAACGCCAACATTATCTTAAAAAAGAAAGAAGAAAAAAAAACACAGCTGGGCATGCCAAAACACGGCTGGACAGAAGGCCGTAGGTTCGATTCTTCTTCATCTCATATTATCTTAAAAATGATTCGGATTTCATGGAAAGTTTCCTTTATTATGATTGATCCTGAAGCTACACCATATTTTTAAAATATTTGAAATTATTATTACTTTTTAAAACTTACTGTGAATTTAATATTGTTATTTTAAACTGAATATTTATCTCGTTAGTGTGACATAACCTCTGTCAGATTACATCATCTCTGCTTGCCATTTATCCTACTGATGGTGGAGTGCCAATGTGATGCTGAAGCACGTACAAAGTTTAATAAAATCTTTTTTGACATTTGTGCCTTTGAAATGCTTTTAATGAAATTTTTTTACACAAAGAATTGCTCTCGTATAATTTTAAGAATATATTAAAACAGGGTTTGTTTTGATTACACATCCGCCAACTTTAACTATGATTTGTCTGAAAGATGACAGTCCAGAATCTACAAATAAAGAATTACCAATTGAAATTAGTTTTATTTTTCATTCAGTCAATACTAGAATCCTTAAATTCAATATAACAGTGTTCAAAATAAATTTAAATCAAGTATGAATGCATAAATTGGCTATTACTTTAAAGAAAATCTTTAAAAGTTGGCAGTTATGTAATATTTGCATTTCTGGGAAAAATTTTATTTTATGCTTCTAATTATTTTATTGTTACAAGCTTTAAAACTTACATTGCTATGCAATATCTTTGTTACTGAGAAGGCTAAAGTTACAAGATATTTTTAAGTTTTATATTATTTCTTTTTATTTTAAAAAAAAAGGAGTTTAAAACTTAAAAACTCTACTCACTCTTTTACTTAAACATATAACAGGCCATAAAGAACAACCTAGCGTACAACAGCAACATAGACAGCCACAGAAAAGCCATTTCACATTTACTGGAAGTGTTTTTCGTAGAACACAATTTATTCTTGTTATTGTAGCTTTGTACTCCTCTGGAGCTACCTGGATATAGGAAAAAAAAAAAACTTAATTCTCAAGAGCAACTATCATTTTCAGAAGAAACAGTTCATAGCGTGACAAATAATGCACTGAAAAAATAAAGAATATAAAAGATTATCAGGTTTCAAGATTTTTTAAATTTTTTTCAAATGTAAGAAAAAATAAATAAATTTGCTTTTTGAATAAAAAAAATCTGATTTATTTGATTTAAATTATGTATTTTTTTAATATTTAAATCTGAATTTATTTTAATTTGCTACATAAATTTATAGCACTAAAAAATCCAAACCCAATTATTTTCACAGGATAAAAGAAAGAAAAGTAAGAGTAACAAAGAAAATTAAGAAAAATAATAAGTTTTATTTACTGAGAAGATTTCCTAAAGGAGAAGAAAAAAGAAATTAAAAAATGCATCTAAAAATTTTTCACAAATTTAAAATATTTTAAAATTAAAAAAAATAAATAAAATAAACATAAAATAAAATAAATAAATAAAATAAAAGAATTTCTTCTCGTCATCAGCTCACACGATTGCATGAACAAAAAATAAATAAATAAATAAAAATTGTGCTTTCTAATATTGTATTAACATAGTCAAAGAAAAAATAACATAATAAAGAAGAAAAGGAAAAATAAATAGAGAGATTAACAAACAAAGAAAATAAAGAAAAATAATAAGTTTAATTTACTGCACACAAGCTGCGGTTCACAGAACTCTAATATAGTATATGAAACGCACAGAATTTAAATTTTGTTCTAAACATCCATTTTTAATAATCTAAAAGAATTACATGATTTTTAAATGTATTAACACCACTTAGTTACAATAAATTTCAAACTATAAAAATTATTAATAAATTTAAAACCTCTACTCTTTTAGTGCCTTGTAATATTTTAAATCAAGGATTTTGTTAAAAAAAGAGATACATTTTAATTATGGTGACCTGGGGTAATTCCTGATCAAAAAACGCAAACATCTATTTTGTGAAAAAACTATTCAAAATAGAATTTTAACATTTACTGGAAGTTTGAGGCTATATGAGATGAGTCCTATGCCATCTTCTTTTGTTTGAAAATCTAATTAGAATTTAAAAGAGTTTAAATTTTTAGTGATCAGGAATTACCCCTGGTCTTGATCATTTCTGGGGTAATTCCTGATTACTTCTGGGGTAATTACTGATCACCAGTTTTTATTGTAAAGGGGCTGTTTGAAAATAATTATATAATGGTAATTAACAAATAAGACATCAAGATAAAAAAAAACCAAAAAGATATGCTTATGCAGCTAATAAAACGATTTATTTAAAAGCAAAAAGAACGATTAACGCTTTAAATTTACAAAAATCTTTGCATTGTGCCATACATTTTAGGCAAGCAGCCAACTCATTCTCATGTTCTTCTAAAATATAAGAGAGTTCCCACATGGGTTACTTTTGCTGGAGTCATTAAGTTTACTTCATTAAGTGAGAGTGTAAAGTTAAGTAAGGTATGCCAACAGCTCTGGCAGCAGCTCTCACACTGAAATTTTAATTTTCAATCATTAAAAGAAATTCACTAATTTTGTTTTCTAGAAGATTAGTATCCTTTTTAGGCTTATAATTTCTCTCCATATTTATACTAGGCTAATTTATAAACTTAAAAATTATTCTAACAATTATACTAGGCTAATTTATAAACTTAAAAATTATTCTAACGATGTACACACATAAAATTAAGATGGAAGCAAGGTAAGACAAACCAGAAATGGTGTAAATCAGAATACAGTCTTGTATACAGTTAAAAACAAATTTTGTTCAAAACAAAAATTCCACTTAATAAATATGAACTGTTATTTAAGAAAAGACAATTAGCTATTCATAAGCTATTTTATATACTATTTATAAGAATAAATTACAATGATCAGGAATTACCCCAGTGATCAATAATTACCCCATCTGTAGGGGGCAACATTTGATATAGTTTCCTATAATCAATTATAAAGTTTACAGTTGATGTGAAACAATTAAACAAAAGCTTTCACTACTTTTATATCAAAGAAAAAGAAAGTAACTCAAAATATTTATTATTAAGAGAATGAGGGGGATCTTTGCAGAAATATGCACATTTTGAAACCCATCTTTGAAATGGAAAATACAGAAAGCAGTTTAAAAGGTACTTATTTTGTTAGATTAAACAAAAAATTATTATTAAGTAAATGTAGTTATACTTTAGTAAAGTGTACAAGCATTCTTGTCCATGTCTCAAATTTAAAAAAAAATAATTTTTTTAAAATAAAACTTAGGTGATCATTATTTACCCCAGAAACAGAGTGATCGTGAATTACCCCGGGTCACCCTAAATCAATGATTTTTTAAAAAAAATTACTTGATTTAAATTACAATTTCAATTGTGATTTAAATCAACTAATAGCACATATAGTAATAATACAGATAGTAATTGGATAAAAAATAGCATAAAAAATGAGGTTTTTATGGAATAATAAGATTTGATTTAAAAATTTTGCTGATTGGTAACAAAGCATGCTTATAAAGTTTCTTAAACAGGATGATAAATACTGTAACAGCATGATAAAAGGCCACAACTTATTCAATTCAAACTTACATGATAACATTATAAAATAAATTTTAAAAATATTTTAACTATTAGAGTAAGAATTATTTATTTCAATTCACAAGATAATTTACTAAGTGGTGTACCTACATACACATGATGAAAGCAATAACAGAGCCAGAACATTCACATCAGGGTTCGTGATTAAAAAATTAACAAAATCGAAAGAATCTGATCTATTTGATTCTTTTACTGTAAAAACTTCACTTTATAATGAGTTAAATTTTACAAATGTAATTATAATTAGAAATACCTACTATTAAAAATAAATTTTAACAATACATTTCAAACAATATAACTGTATAAATTGTTTAATCATAACACATATAAATGTTTGATTAAAATCAATTTAAAATGAACTTGAAATGTATCATATTGTGCTATTGAAAAACAGACTAACAAACAAATCAAAAAAATTAATTTCGCTTTTATAGATTTTTTAAGACTTAAAATTACACGATGAAAAATATTATGTTACACCTTACTTTCATTGTAGGCTGACAAATATTTCTATACAGAATAAATAATTCCACCTATTTGTAAAATTTTTTAGAAATTTCAAGTAAATTTTAAAACTTTAAAAACCATCAAAAATTTTAAAATGTCTCACATAACAGCACTTTTGAATCAATGATTTATTTTAAACAACCAATTTGATTTAAATTAACAAATTTTTTAAAAGAAAAACAGTTAATTTGAATCATAATCTTAATGATTTTTTGCAGAAATGTGAGTTAATGCATAATAATAATAATAATAGTCAAACAATAAAATGTAATGAGATTTAAGATCTTACAGGAAAAAATATTCTAAATTATACTTACTCTACCACATAGAGTAGATGGGAATTCAGATTCAAATCTGTTACTTAGTCCAAATCTGAGAATAAAAACAGTCAGTTACCAAAATGTATTCTAACATCTGAATTATTAAAAAAAAAAATTAAAAAAATAGGTCAGCAGCCACTTGAAAATGATCTAAAATGTTTTCCTTGAAAAAAGTTTTATAAAAATATTTATTAGTGACTTAATAAACACACTATAACCAAAATAAAGCTTCAGGTTTCAGGAAATAAAAAATATATATGTATATAATTTAAGAAGTAATCAACATATATTTATATAGGTAAGTTAGAATAGACTTTTCTATCCAAATAATCTCAGTTTTGTTGCACAAGGGTCACACAAATATAAAATAATTAACCAAAATACATGTTGGTTAAGGTTAAATTTTTTATTTTATTTTTTGGCTTGGAAGGCAAAAGGTTGCAGCAAGATGCACCCTTCATTTACTTGGTATAATAAGGGGATATTATCAACAAAAAAAAGTATGATGTAAAGAAAACTATGATAAAATAATAAAAAAAAATATAAAGAAAAAATTTCCTTTATTACTGAAAATAATATTCAACAATTGTAATTTAAGTAAAAACCTTTCAATTAGATTAAAAGAGGAAAAATTATGCAAGTATTTTATTCTAAAAAATACATTAAACATATCTAAAAACAAAAAATTCAGGGAAGAATATGCTACTTTAGGGTGCAATGTTTTATTAATTGGTATAAAATAATAAAAGAACCTCATAATTAAATTGCAAGCTAATTAAAAGTACTACTTGTAACAGAGGGGACAAATAAAATCCAACATTCTTGGCACACACTGTTATTTAAGCTAAATTCTGTGATTTGGACTATCCTAAACATTATTTAAAAATCTTTTTTCAATTATCACATTTCAAGGTAAAATAAATTATTATAAGATTTTGTAAAATTGCAAACACATTTTCATTAAGTTTAAATAACGCATTGTAACAGAGGGGACATCTTACAAATTTGAGAAATAGTTAAAGGGAAATATCACTGTCAAAAGTGACACTTCGGTTGTTATAAGTTGGAGTCGGCAGCACTGCTTATTTGACATATGAACCTATGCTACATCTTTGTAAAGTATTTAATCTACCAGATTATGCTCCAAAAAAAAAAAAAAAAAAAAAAAAAAAAAAAAAAAAAAAAAACAATCTGTACATTTGCTATTTCTTTCTCAATTTTAGTAAACTGGGCAACAAACTTAACTACCCTACTTTTTCCTTGAACTTTTACACTTGCAAAACTACCTATTGCAACATCAACAGAGAAAGAACCCAGAATTTCTGTAGATTCATACATACTGGTATCTTCTAATATTCCATAACTTTTTCTCCTTCTTTAATGGATACAGATGCATAAGAAATTAGGCAATTTATTTGAACTCTTAAACAATTGATTCGTCATATATTTGTTAAACATTTTATACTTAACATACACTCTTCAAATGCAGAACATCCCTTTCAATATCCTCTTTTGGACAGTGGATTCCTTCCACTCCATTGCAAATGAAGTTTGCCTATTCAGTAAATGGTTTTGCATCATTTAGTAGAGAAGTTCATTTTCCTGCCATCATTTCCTTGTACATAGTCCTCTTTATGGTGGCTCCTACCCCAGCAACTGCACTTTTTTCACGACTTTAAAACCGACCCAATTTTTGGGTTCATGACTTCGAATGTTCAACTCCGGATCCTTGTAATTTTAAACCCAATCCAGAAGACAAGGGAACTCTAGGATCAAGCATTTGGAGAACTTTTGCCTTCGCAGAGGACTTTTCTTGATGGAACTAACCCATATTTGAGTTACATGGAGAGGAAGACCATGAGAACCTACCAAGGTTAGCCTGACGGCAAAGGGACTCTAACCCGTGATCCATCTACCACTGAGGATATTTCATGTCAGCACTGCAGTCAGTGCAAGCCAGATGCGGATTCGCATCGATCAGCCATTGGTGGGATTCGAACCCGGTTCACCTCATTGGAAGGCAAACGCTCCCCTGAGCCATCACGGCTCTTTTCCCACGACATGTGGTGAAAAAATGCCACTTAATTTTAATGGATAATAAAGTAATTTTGCAAAGTCAAGTGTATACAATTTCTGTTTGAATTGGAATTATGGCCCCTCACTTACAGTTTCTAATATTAACTAAATAGTTAATATAGAAATAATCTATGTTTGTATCAGTTATAAACTGATACAAATAGCTTGCCAATAAACATAGATTAATCATATTTAGCAGGTTTTTATCTTTTTTTCCATGGTTTTAACAAATAAAAAACCATACTTTACTATACACGAGTAAAAATCCTGCTGGTAAGAAAATATTACTATACTATTTATAAGTAAATGTAGTTCAGTTTAAAAATAATAATAAATACATTTTCCAGACATAAGTTTTCCGATACATAAAAGTTATATATTTAAATAAATTTATTTTTATAATGTTATTTTAAATATTTAATAATAACACAATCATAAATTATGATATAGTTAAACTTTTTATGTCTGTAAAGTAATTCTAGGATAAGCTGAGCCAAATCTGAGTAAATACACTTTTTTCTAATACTATTAGACAACTAAAAATTTAAGTGATAAAAAAATTCTACATCTTTTCCAAGATCTTTGGTTTAGAAATTGAAGATTTTCCCAATTTTATTTAGATGAAAATTTTCATTTTGCGATTTGCGGCAGAACAATAATCTAGTCCTGGCAATTTCCCCGCTGCAGCCACAACAAGAAATAAATAAAAACATCACGGAAATGGACTACCTGGAAAGGGGTAATTCAAAGTCACTTCGTGTTTTAATTTTTTAAAAAAAATTCGTGAATTTCAAATCTATTTAGCACCTTTTGCTGTTGCAACAGATTATGATACGGAAATATCCCCTTGTTCAGATATTATTTCTTTACATTTTTCTTGGTGAAAAAGTTTCCATACTTTTATACTGAATCTGATGAGTCATCTCCCAATAACCACATGGGATTTTCATTAAACTGTACTATGAAATTTTAATACCAAAGATTATACATGCATTACATCCATTATATTCGAAATATGAAAACAAAATACAGTTTCACTGATGCAAAAATTTGTTTGAATTTTTCTAGTTGGAAAATTATCTATACTTTTAAACAGATTCTGATGAGTCATCTTCCAATAACCATATGGTTTTTTCAATAAACTGTAATATAGATATTTAAATGGATAAGTTTATACATGTATTACAACCACTATACTAGAAATATTAAAACAAAATACAGCTCAGTTTAGTAGATAGCCTAAAATAATCTAATAAATTTCAAGGTGATCGAAGATATATTTTAGAATAACTAATATACTTTATAGTACAAAATAAAGTCAACAATTTTGTTTTAAATTGATAAAGAGAGCAAACATAAAAGAAATAACAATTACAATACAGAACAGCATATTGCCAAAATGCTTAAAATAAAAACAGGCATAATTTCTGCAGCATTTTAGTTCATTTTATTTTTATACTTACACTGTCATATTTCCAGCTCCCCGAATAATAACAGGGTCAATTAGAAATTCTTCAGTAAAACGTTCTTCAACTTCTTCTTCGTATATTGCATCGAATTCAGCCATTGTATTAAATTTACACGACACATACAATTACAATACTAACGTAGTTCTGTCATTTGGAGAAACGCTTGAGAATGAAAATAAAGTAAAGGCATTTTATAAGTATAATTCTGTTCACAACTAATAAACTTTTCTTTGTGTTTAACTTAGTCTTTTGTTTTGAAATGTTATGGGTTTCTAGAAGGCAGTGTCTATTACACCGACTATCGGTAAGATAGCCTCAGAGCTATCGCGCCGACGTTGACAACAGCGCCACTTTACAGAAACTAATTCATCGGTACAATAGCTTTAATATAAGTTATGCTTTTCTACCTGTGTATG
>NC_092209.1:28741854-28765163 GCF_043381705.1 Parasteatoda tepidariorum | reverse complement strand
CATGCGCGAATTAATATTCGAAGATTTTCTCGAGAAAATTTGAAACCCGACTTGGCGAATGTAAGATTGGCGAATTTCAAAATACGGTGCCAAATAAGTGCCCGGGAGTCAACAATGTGTAAAGTCGCCCCTTAGACAACTTAACTTTCTTTGTTGCAATAAAAAAAAAAAAAACTGGGATATTAGAAATAATTGATTTTGTTATATTAAATTTTAAAATTTGTTTTCCCTGCTTTAATTTAATTCCAGTTGAAATTATAGTTTTCGATTTCTTGCAACTGACAGACTAAACTCAACTCATAGCCCGACCGATTGGTTTAAAGTCTGAACAACTTGATCATAATAAGTAATAAAGTATATCTTGAGCTAAAGTATGCTGATTCAGACAGTAGAGAGGGTTACAGGCTCCAATCTGCAATTCGTCATAATGGGTTTTTAATTTTCATATATAATTATAAGGGAAAAATGTTTTGTACACGGTTGCCACGAACCAGATTTTTCTCAGTGATCTCTCTTAAGCTTTTGCTTTTCTTTTTTCAGCATCAAACCTGTGTTCAGCAACTTACGAAAAAGGAATAAGGGAAGATAGAAAATTTTGTGACTGATTATTTTTCTGAAAAATATTTTAATAAGCTTTTTTTTCTCACTGTGTCAAGTGAAACATATATTCATCTAGTTACTTTGCATCAAGTTTCGGTGCTAGAGAGTAATAAGAATCCGGTCACAAGGTTAAAAAACAATGTACCTACTCACCTTAAAATTACATTTTTCAAACTTCTTTAAGTTCTCAAAATTTTGGAGTCCCACCCCATCAACTTTAATTATTTTTTTCGACTCTGAAAAATATAATTAAATATTATTTTTATTAATTTAAAATTTAGATAATTCTAACGCTTCCAACTTAGATTTCGTTATCAAAACTAGGTCTAGAAAATTTTTTCCAAAAATTATTCGAAAATATGTGGGTTTAAAAAAAAATTTTAATCCTCCCCCAACTTTCATCCCCCATATTTTTATTACTTAAAAAGCTGTTCGTTTTTAAAAAATAATTTAATTTTTTAAAATTTGAAACATTTAATTTTTTTTGTTAAAATATTCCTGACGATTACAGTAATACTAAAGCATTTGATCTTTATATTGATCATGATCGTATTCTATATTTATCGTCGTCGATAATGATCGCGACATTATCATATCAAATATTTATCGTTTTCGATAATGATCACGACATTATCGTATTCGATATTTATCGCTCTTGACAACCACAGTGATGTAATCAAACACTCGATATTCATCGTTACTCGTGATATTTATTATTTTTGAAATACATTTGAATATCGAGTTTTTAGTATCAAAAATTTCGATATTTTATGATTCATCGATAAAAGCTGAACTCAAGTCTCATTAATCCAATTATTGAGTGAATTTAAACATAATAAAAGGCTGAATCTTATGCTATTATCTCTTAATTCTTGTTTCAATATAGAATTTGTCAATTACTTTTGATACTTGATTCAATATTGAAGAAAAGTTTGAAATTTTTGTTTAGAAAATCAATAAAGTGAAGAATTTCGCTGAATTTGTAAAATAAATTTAAAAAAAGAAAAAAAAATATTTTAGAAAACCCTCTTAGCAAACTGAAACTACGTTTTGTTACAAAATATTTTTCCTTAAGCTCCATTATTATAAAATGGTTTTTCTTTTAATGGGAATTAAATTCAATATTGTATGAGTTTTAAGGTCAACAAAGACCAGGATACTTTAATTCAATTTAGTGAATTGATAAGCAATTGCAATAGTGGAAACAACGGTTTTTTTTTGTCAGAAAAAAAAGCCACACAGTGTGTGTGTGTGTTTGCGTAATAAAAGTAGCTAATGTTCTATTTTCTTCCTTATATCGATTTTCTAAAAGATATTCCATAAAGAGTTTTCTTTTCAACTTAGCAGGCAACAAAAAACTTCATAAAAAAAGAAACAGACGATATTCACGAAAAGAAATGGCATAGTAATGCTTTGATGTAAACTGAGCAATAAACACTGGGTCTCAATAAATAAATAAATAAATAAATAAATAAATAAATGATGATTCGAAAAATCAATTAACGAAAAATGAAAGGAGATAGAATTGCTTGGTTTGTTCTGTATTTTTAATTAGGAAGTCAGCTGAAAAATAAGGAAAAAAATAATGGAAGAAAAAAGAATTGTGTAGTTAACTTTGTTTTTTTAATTTTATTTTTTATTTATTATTTTTTTTATGGAAGCCAGCTAAAAACAAAAGAGGATAGAATTGTAAGTTTTTTTTCTTTTTTTTTTAAGGAAGCTAGCCAACGAAAAACAGAACAAGGTAGAATTTTATGGTTTGCTATTCTGTTTATGAAGTTTATAGTTATAGATAACGGAAAGCAGGAGGAAATATAGAATTGTATGGTTTGCTTTGATACGCTTACAAAGCTAGTTAACGAAAAGCGGACTGAGATAGAATGTATAGCAGCTGTGCTGTTCTTTGGAATCTAGGTAACAAAATACGGAAGATAAAATTGTATAATTCGCTCTCTTTTTGCTTAGGAAATTAGCTACAGGGAAACGGAAATACATGGAATTGAGATCTGCGAATTAAACTAGTTTTATGAATACTAAATTTCAAAATCAAATACAAATAAAATAACAGACGCTCTTTTGACTGAAAAAATACAAAACAATGTTTTTTGTTGCATCTCCGACCATGGAATAGAAATATTTGCACAAGCGGTTGTTAATTTTATCCTGAGATCAGACTGTACTAAGTGGTTGATGCAATCGGTGGTTGTTTTAAAAACACTGTTTTATTGTTTTTCTTAATTAACAGTGCCATCTATAGACGAATTAGTAGCTGATTTTTAAATTGGTAAAATTATATACTTAGTATCCTAAATAGATTGCAGTAAAATATGTATTTCTTTTTCCAATATTTATTTTGTTCGTTTTTATGGGATATCCGATTCATGGGATACCCGATAATTTCTTCTAGCTCACTGTGGGTTCGGCGAGAACTTTTTAAACTTTAAAGACCTGTATCTAAATACTAAATAAATTAAAAGTATATTTCATTTGCAAAGATTAATTTTAAGTGTTTAATTTAAAATAGAAGAAATCAGATTTTGATTTTTACTTTAATTTATTTTGAAAACTTGTTTATTTAAATACAAACAAGTTTTCAATTTATTTGTACTGAAAACTTGTTTGTATAATAATTTGATCATATAAACAAATTTTCGATATTGATCTAAGAAGTTTTCAAAGTAATAATCTGATAACTAATTTAATTCAAAAACTTTTATTTAAATACAAATTAAGAAAGGCTTTTGAATTAAATTGGTTATCAGATTATTACTATTTTTTTGGATGCACAGAGGAAAAAAAATACATTAATAATCAACCAAATAATAAACAAATAATACACAAATAATTTATAAAATAATTAAACAAATAATTTATAAAATAATTAAACAAATAATTTATGAAATAATTAAACAAATAATTAAACAAATAATGTAGCAACCGCAGCGCCATCTGCACAGGCAGTAGATGCTCAGACTTTGGACAGAGCGAACTTTTCTTTTACTCCCTTATCGTAATTTTCAAATTTATGTTTATCCGTGTGCTATTTGATATTAATAAAAATATTTGGCACTAATCTTTTCTCTATTTCTACCCTCCGAGCTCTAGCTAGGGCCACAATAATTTAATAAATAAAATAAAATTAAAAAAAATAAAGAAAACTTTTTGTTGTAAATTATTCACTTATTAAATGTCAGTCTTAAGGGTTCTAAAGTTTAACTTTAAATACTCTAATGAATTAGTACTTATCAATAATTAAGTCAAGAATTCGGACAGAAAAACATACTAACCGACAGTTTTGAAAATTTGACTTTTAAAATATGGGAGTGGGGTAGTCGCCTATAGAAAATATGGTCTCGATAATTTTGTCAGGAAAGCGATTGAAAATTCATTTTATACGTGTTTCGTCACATCTGGAGTTATTTTCACGCTAGTTAAAAGCGTTTTGCGCACAATATAAAAGTTATTTATCCAATTACAATACAATGCTAAAAATATTTTTTTTTGTGATTATTATTATTTTTTGAATGCCAGTCGAAAAGACTTTGAACTGTAAGGCAGGAAAATTTTTATTCACTTCTAAACTAGGAAAATTTCAAAAGAAAAAAATATAAAGTTTGAACAAAACCAGTGAAATAGTTCTTGTGAAAATAAATTTTATAAATACCACTTTTTTTAAGTTTCTTAAAAATATTTTTTTGTGAAAACCCATACTTACATTTTTTTTTAGTTCTGCTATAAGTTTTCCCGTTGATTTGGAGTATAGTACGTAACTTCAATTTTGCCCTTTACATTACTTTACTTTTACATTACTTTACTTTACATTACTTTTTTGATCAAAACACATTTTTCAGAGCGACAATTATTATTGAAAAGACGTGTATATATTAGTAGTAATTGCTAAAATTTAACTACAGATACACAATTTTTCCGATGAATTAGCCCTTAATGCACAATTTTAATTTTAAATTTTTTTAAATTCTCGTAATTTTAAGAGCTATAGCAGAAATAATGGATGCTCTCGTCTGCTATTTAAATTGCAACAATGCATAATGTAAATGATTATGAAAAAATTCTAATTGAAGATATTGGACATAGTCATACATAAATCAATTTTAAAACAACTTATAATTAATATTAAAAAAAAAACTAAACAATGCCTTGAAATTAGTTAAAACTCTTATATGATGAAAACTTTTTAAAACAAACAAAAATAAATAAATAAATCTTAAAAATGTCTTCAAATGTGCAAAATAATAAATCACGATAACCCTTTCAAAATAAATATAGATTTAGAACGCTGCTACTGAGAAATGAAACAGCAAAAGATATTTCTTTAGCTTTTCGTACAATTTATAATATCACTGGGTTTTTAGACTTGTTTTTTGTGTGTTGCCATTTACAATTTTTTTTATAACACAATAACAATCTTTACATAGCAGCAAAGAAACTTATTTAATCATCATAGGTTTTTGTGACATTTATTTCACGAAAAAGTTTGCTTAATGTAGGTAATGTAGGTACTTCGAGTAAAAAATGTTTACTATCTTCATTTGCATTCCACCGAAATTTCGACGTAATCCAATCAAGCAAAAGAAATATAGTTCTTTTAAAGTTTAAAAAAAAGCGTTCCTAAAAAATTGTTTTCCTTTTATTTTGATTCTTTATGTGGAGTATAAAAAGGGCATAAACATGTCATACATTTATATAAATATTTATTTATTTGTATTTTAATAAAGTTATATAGCTTTTGCTTGTCTATATAGCGACAATCAGGACAAAGGTGCATGTGGTTAATAATTGTGCATTGTAAAAGTCTTAGTTTTTCTTAGACTCTAATATAATTAATCAATATTTGTTGTAAATAAACTTGTATAGTTTTTGCTTTTAAACTAGTGGAATGTAATAAATAATGTAGTGAATAACTTTGCTTGATTGATTCAAACAGCACTCGTGATTATTGAACTTTTTTTTCCTTCTCACTTTTTGCGTCGCGGCAGAAAAAAAGAATGTTACTGGAATATCTAAGATTACTCCATAAAAAGCAAGGTTTAAATCCTTTGATTTCCGTTCAGTAACGTCGCTTTTTTTTATTTCTGTGCAACCAGGTCACAATTTTTGCTTTTCTGTAAAACTTTAAAAGTGCTTTGTGAAAGAATTACTTTTTGTTTGCATAATCCCTTTTAACAGTAAAAAGTTCTTTTTTTTTAATGGCAACATCGAATCAGACAAAAAGAAACAATATTAACTTGAAAAACTTTTTAGATGATAAGACTCACGTATGCTAATCCATAGGAGCGAGCTGTAAATGGAGTTACAAAATCTGACTAAAAAATGTTCCTTTTCAAAATAAACGCCTTTTTCTCAACGGATTTGGATTCTTGGACTTCAAGATGGAGAAGAGTTGACCGCAATCTTCAAAATTGTGTCTTCAATAGATAAGTCAGTAGAGAAGTGGAAATTTTGGACTTCAAAATTTAATTTTTTGCGTGTTTTTCAAAAAGTCGAAAACTTTTTTTAACGAATCATAAAATTCTGCATGTAATTATGTAACTCTAGTATCCAAAAAGGATTCTTATCCAGGTAAAAAACAGCTTTTAATAAGTTTTATTATTTTTATTTGTTAAAGGTCGAAAAAATTTTGAACCCTAAGGTAAGCAAAGTTTCGCATCTTTTTAAACTATGCATCTTTAATGACAGGATACGAAATTTGAATGATATCGATCAAGTAGATTTTGACTTGTGAAATTTTTTTTTAAAAATTCGTAACTTTAAATTTTAATTTCTCGAGAAATATTCGCTTAATTTCATTGAAATTTTATTAATTATTATTTAATATTACATTGTTTAATATATTATTAAAGCTCATTACAATAATTTTATCTTTAAATAAGTAAGTCGATTCTTTCTTTAAATTAAGTCTTTCGATTAACAATTAAAAAAAAGAAATAATCTAATTAAAGCTTTGAGGTTGACATTTCTAAATTTCAATGATATTTCAGACTATCTATTTTTAAAGCAAATTTATTAGTTCTGAAAAGGAAAAGTACACAATCATTATTAAAAATACTCAATCATTATTAAAAATATTGAAACACAAAAGCAATATCGACTAAAACACGCCTAAAATTCTTCTATTTTCCTAAATTCTTCTATTTTAAAGAAAGTTCGAACTATTTAGCATTTTTTAAACGAATTTTATTAGAACTAAAAAATGGAATCTTAATATTTCATTATTCATTTTCTTTAACTTTATTTTAGTCATTTCGTTGATTTCCTGAAGAACCCCTAGAGCAGTGTTTCCCAACCTTTTCTGCACCATGCCCACCTAAGCCTTTCTAAAATTCTTATGCCCCCCTATGTAACATATACATAATTTTTAATATTAAAAAATCGAATTGTTCACTTAAGAAACTTAGGAAATTGTTAGCGAAACAAAGTAAGTAAATTTTCAGAACATATAATGAAAAACTAAAATTCAAATTCGAAATAATTTTAAGATTCTTTATACGGATTAAGTCTTTATAAATATTTTTCTATAATAATTTAATATTTTAATTTAGTGAGATTCTTGCCCTTGATGCTTGCTGCACGTAGATTTTATCTTAGGTTCCAATTTGGTTAGCTTCAGTCTCAAGTCTCCCCGTTGTGTTATATCCAGACGATTTCTGTTTTTTACCAATAAAATCATTTACAGCACTAAATCCACATTCAGTTAAATATGAAGATGGAATCGTTAACAATATTTTTTGCACATTTGATTGAATATGGGTATTTGTTTTCTGTTTCCTCACGAAGAAATACCATCACTCCTTTCATATTAAATAAAGTTTTAACTGACTCATCATTTTGCATTTCTGCAAGTTTTTCTTGATATATTTGATATATCAGACAAATCCACTAACATGGACTGCAACATCCATGTTGGAAAATAAATTTGTTTCAAATCAGAATATCTTTCTTTTAAATCAGCCGATAGAATTTTCAGATGATGGACAATAACAAGTAAAGCGGTATCATTTACTTCACATTTTTTGAGCCAATGAAACTGTTCAAAGTTTTTGTTGTTAAGATATTTCTGACATAACTCAATAAGGGTAATGAAGCCAAATATCTTCGCTTTTGCATTAACAAGAGTTTTATTTGTTCCTTGAAGTTTCTTATTTAATATATTTAGTTTTTCAAAGATATTGGCTAAATAACTCACAAATGCTTTACCATCGACTGTAAACAGATACTTCATTTCAGGTTTGTCGCTTAAAAAATCTCTAAGTCACATAATATTTATTGACCGCAATTATTTAAGAATTTGCTTTTTTCTTTCGATTTTGTCACCGAAATCTCGCATTTCATTTAAATGGCCCAGAGCAAAAGGTTTAAACTCATGTCGAGTCCATTTTTGAATTGCCCCCTTTACAATCAAATTGCCCCCCGGTGGGGCGTGGGCCCCACGTTGGGAAACACTGCCCTAGAGGGAGAAGAACAGTATTTCTTTTCACGATTCTTATAATAAAAATTAAACTTAGCTGTGTATCTTAAAATTAAAAAAATTTACTTCCCTGAGTAAATCCTTCTACTAAAATCCTTTACTTCCTTCCACTAATTATATATATATATAATAAACTTTTATGTAAGATTTTTCAAAAATTAAAGTAAATGTGGTTTGGTTTTTGGTTTCCTGACAGAACGTTGCCAGAAGCATAGAATCAATTAATGAAATATAAGGTACTTCAATATAAATTTTTGAAACGCAAAATTTGAAATGATTGTCGTATCTTAAAATTTTAATTTTTTTTATTCCTCCTTTTTCACGATCATTTTTGTTTTATACAGCATAATTAATTTGAGTTCAGAAATAAGTAAAATGAGACAAAAATTTTCCTAAATAAGAAGGAACTCAATAAAAGAAAAATATTGTCTTTATATTGTCAAATATTGCTCTTATTTATGAATTTCTGTAATTACTAATTTAATCTGTCTAGTTTAATCACTCTTAAGCTACTTGATCAGCTTGTAATGCACTTATTTTTTTTCGGCGGTTAAATATTGGCCCTTATTTCAAAAAGATAAGAAAAAATGATATTTTGCACGTGTGACTAATACAAGCACATTTAGTTATTGATTTTGTAATATTTTTCTTAAATTTTTTTTGACGAAATGGTATATAAAATACAATTGGGTATAATATAGCCTACGTCACAGGTTGTGTTGTTCCTACTAAATTTAACCCATGAACGGCATTTTCTGCGAGCCTAACTTCAAGCCACAAATAAACAAACGAAGTGTTCGATCGTTTAAATAGCTGCTCGCCAGATTTTATTGCATTATAAAGAAAAGTTATTGAAACTAAATACAACTAAATAAACAACAACAACTAAAACAAATAACAACAACTACTAATAACAATAACTAAATAAACAACAACTAAATTCCATTCGTTTAGCATTGCGTCATATGTTGTTCCTACTAAATCGAAGTAGTTGTGTTTTTTTCATATTATACCCAATTAAGGAAAAAAAATTAAATTTCCAAGAAAATTAATAGGTGAAATACTTGGTTCAATTTTTGATTATTTTAAACTTATTCTTTTTTATCTATAAGCATTTATTATTCCTTTATTTTTCTTGTAAATATTTTTCCCTATAAAAATAATTTTTTCTATTCCCAATTAGGCTTTCGACGATTCAATATTTTATCGAATATTTTTTATTATACCTGTTTTTTTTTTATAACACACGATCACAGGTGGTTTAAAAAGTTCGGAATTATCGGGAAAGTGTAAGCCCACCTGTGGCCTTCTATTTCAAAAAACAACAATATTGGGAAAATGATGCATACTTTTCTTTCCGAAATAAAACTTGAAAAATTAGTGCTGCATGCTTGCTGTTTTATGATTTTGCTGTCCGGTACGATTTTTAAGAAAGGTGATTAGCTGTGAAAAAGTGATCAACTGTGAAAAGCTGATCAGCTGACTAAACTTAATGCTGAAACCCAAACAAAACATCCTTATTTCGATAAATGGTGAGTCAGTGTAGACAAACCATCTGCCCACTGAATAATAATTCACCTATATATTATTGTAGGAGCTATTAAATTATTGAATTCCGCCTCAAGAACTTAATTCTTCCTATTTTCACCATATCTATATAATCTTTTAGACAGCAGCAAAGTGCGAGCTCGTGATTTCTACTACTTATGATTTGCACTTAAAGTATAAATGTATATAACAGATTTAGAGCTATGTTGCCGAAGGCAGAAGGTGTTAACGTGGAACCGTAACGTGGTAAATTCATGTAGTTGGGGACTAATGTGTAACCACAAAATGGGGAATTCGCGTAGTTGGGGACTAATGTGTAATCACAAAGTGGCGAATTCATGTAGTTGGGGACTAATGTGTAACCACAAAGTGGCGAATTCATGTAGTTGGGGACTGATGGGTAACCACAAAGTGGCGAATTCATGTAGTTGGGGACTAATGTGTAACCACAAAGTGGCGAATTCATGTAGTTGGGGACTATTGGCCGCAACTACATTATATATTAGGTTATTCTAAAATAAAGGAACATTGTTAATAGGTTGACTTTCTTCCTTTTTTAAGATGAGTGTGATGATAATGCGACTATGCATGAAATCACAAAGGAACTAATTATTTTTGATATAATATCTACTAAGTACCTGCTCTTACAAAATAGTTTTATGTTTAATATAACTTAGTAATTCACAATTTCTTAGTACCTTACTCCGCTTGGGATAATAAAATGCTATCGCCTCCCATTCTCTTGGAGTCTGTGTTAGCTTCTCCTCAAGTAGAGCATAGCCACTTTACTTTACCTTGACAGCTTTTTTATAACTATAACTGAAGCTGTTTTAAATTTAAGTGTGGGAATAATGACTTCAAATGAGAACCTTGAAAACTATTTTTCTATGAAATAGGCTGTATTTCACAAGTCTTGAAATCAGACATGACTTTTTGCTATCATCTTTCATAATAAAATTAACTTAAACTGATAAGAGACTTGACAAATTTTAGTCATCAGTTAAAGTCAACACCAAAATTTAAAATTGCATGCCTTTTCTTTTTGACCTGAAGTTAACTAGCTACGTAGCTGTTAATGAGTTTAATAAAGAAAGCATTATTTGTAACCCTTGTTGACAGTTAACTAATGAGCTCATTTTCCACCGTGAAATCTCCGAGGAAAAATCCATTTTCACTTGGATGTCAACGGCTAACTAGGAATAATGTAAGACTTATTTTGTTTACACAATGTATTAAAGGGACACGGAAATTTTAAAAGAAATGTTTTAAATTTTTACTTTTAACTTTCATAAAATGTTTAAGTGAATTTTATGGATTGATAAAATAAATGTTGAAAACCATGACAATTTAGAGACATTTTCTACTACTAAAACGTAAAAAATTTTTTAAGGATGTGTATGAGTTTTATATTCTTTAACTTTTCGAAGCTGTCTGATACAACCTAGTCTAATTTTCCAATTCAGTGGTTAGTTCAGGTAAGAAATTTTAATCCCGGATGTGTTTAGGCAAGGTATGAAGTATGAAAAGTATTGCATACTTTCCCTAGGCATTGTATATAATACCTAGGTATTCTATAGAATAACAAATGCTATTTAGGTAAAGTATGAAAAAAAACGTCCTGATGAGGTTATTAAGCAAATGCTCAAAAATAAAAATTTTATTCTGAGAAAATAATGAGAGTGCCATTAAAAAAAATTATTCAAAATGCGTAAGGAAAATTAAAGTTGTACAAGACATAATTTATGTCTTGTACAAAAATTATTAAAGGAAACAAAATTGATATTAAGGGAAATTCATAAACATAATTTATATTAAGAAAGGCAAAACATAATTTATGCCCTTCTTATTAAGGGAAATCGTGATATTCTAAACGAAACGGAGATGTATTTTATTCCTTGCCGGTTTCTCATTTGGCATTCTATAGAATGCCTAGGAAATGTGTGAAATATAAATCATTTCATACATTGCCGGTTAGTTTTAGGCATTATATACAATGCCTAGACACTCTATAGAATGCCAGATTTCAAACTTCTTTTTCATTTTCATTTTTTCTTTACTAATAATTCGTAATTCAAGCCACTTTGTTAACAACTAGGTATTATCTGTAAAATTTACCAAAATTCGGATTTTTACAGTTGCATTAAATCTAATTCGGTATTTCAAATTTATTTCTGATTTAGTTGGTAGAAAAATTAACCCTTTGGCGCAGATGGGAGTCTTATATATCTTATAGATGGGATGTTATTTTTATATATCTTTTTCTGACTTTCTAGTTCTTATTAAAAGATATATATATATATTAATTATGAAAATTAGTCTAATAGTTACAAAAAAATTTTGTTCGATTTTCGGATTTATATTTGTACTAAAATATAAAATACAAAAAAAAAGTAGATTGAAAATTTTCTTTGGAATCATATTAAAAAATGCATCAATAACTGTTTTTGTAAATTAAAGAAATTTCAATGATGAATAACGGGTTCTCTTTGATCTAAATAACAGCAAATGCGAGAAATTACTGTTTGAAAGTGAGCCCTGTTTGGAAAGTTTTATTTTTAACGCAGAAAAAGAAACCGCGCAGAAAAAGTGTTTCAGGCAGTAGATCATAACCATCAATTATTAAAATGCTAAATGTAATATTTTTCTCTTATTTCGACTTTAATTAATGCAAAATAATGAAAAAAAGTATGAAAAATTTGTTAAATAAAAATTCTGTGTCGAAGAGTTAAAGCACCTTTTTTTCTTTTTTTCCGCTAATTTTTAGGAACTTAATGATTTTTATTTTGGTGAAATTACTCATAGTTGACTAAGTAAATTTAAAATCGTATTACCATTCGAAATAAAAAACACTTTTATTTTTTATTACACTGAAATTTTTTTCCATTCATTTATGCATATTAACACTTTCGCATAACTAGTTTTAGTTAGGTTTTCATATCAAAATCAAAAAATCAAAATCAAAACGCGTTGCCGATTCTTCTTGCGGAAGCTAAACTTATTAACGACCAAGCTTACAGATTTCTTTCATCTTCACGGTTTATTCGAATATTTATTCTGACATATTCTTGTAAGCAGACGCGAATTTATTATTTTTTTTCAGAATAAGCCTTGCAAATTTGTCGTGAAGATAAGATCAAAAGAAATAGCAAAACAGCGCTGGAACGAAACTATATAACATAAGGATAAAGCTAAATCTAATTTTCAGCTTTATAATTCCTTTTATTACGGTACGTTTGTTTCATACAAAGTGATCAGATGTCCTTAAGGAATAAAATCCCATTATGTGGAAGGAAAAAGAACCGCATTTTGTCTGAAAGTGGTATTTTTATTCGTTTTCTCCCCAGTTATGGTTCGGGTTTTTGGTTTTGATTTTTGTAATGATATTTAGGTGTTTTTTTTTTCTCCAACATTATTTCAGTAATGAAATTGTTCAACAGTTTATTAGGTCATATTTTCAGCAATATTTTTGACATTGATTTATAAAAAGAAAGTCATGACCTAAAACTACTTTGATTCTTAAGACCATGGAATTGGTGGGAAGTAGGTTTCCCACCAATCGCTGAGAACTATTCAAAAGTAGAACAACTTAGCCTTAGGAAATACTAAAATCTACAAAAGAAACTCGTTACCTAAAAATACTTTGATCCTTAAGACCATTTTTTGGGTGGGAAGCAGGTTTCCCAGCGATCACTGAGAACTATTCAAAAGTAGCACAACTCAGCTTTAGGAAATACTAAAATCTTCAAAAGAAACTCATTACCTAAAACTACTTTGATTCTTAAGACCATTTTTAGGGTGGGAAGTAGGTTTCCCAACGATCACTAAGAACTATTCAAAAGTAGAACATCTAAGTTTTGGGAAATACTAAAATCTACAAAAGGAATTATACACTAGATATATTTTGTTTTTAAAATATTAAGAATTTATTCATATTACATTCTATGAAATTTTAAACTGCTTAGAGTGAAAAGTGGCCACAAACTTGAACTTCTGTGCTTATAAATAACCGAATTTACAAATTCTGTGTTTATAATTACAAATAAACTCGAGGAGAAATTTTCAAATGAACAAACGCATAACACATAAGAGATAATAGCTCCCCTGTATTGGCTTCTCTTCTTGAACCCACGATAACCTTTACTGTTATCCACATTTATGTAAAGCCTCACATTTGCATTTTTTTTAAAAACATTTCATGAAATTTTGAGCAAATGGTAGCACAAATCATAAGTGGGAAAAAGGGTCCAATTGACATTTAAAAATTGTTGAAGCTGGAGGGAAGTATACTTCCCGATTTTCCCTCCGATACTTATACCCCGATTTTTCCGATACTTCCCTATTTTTCGAATTTCGATTGTCAAAATGCAATGCTTAATGCAATTTGGAAATCCGTATAGTTTCAAAGCTTAAAAAGTTTTCAATTGAAAATCAAGATAGAAACTAACGCACTTCTAATTCCTACGACTATCCACACGCTAATGGTGATAGTGGAACCATGTCTAGTGTTGTCATAAGTAAAGAGTTCTGCCATGCCCCCCCCCCCCCCTTTANCCCCCCCCCCATTTAGATTGCCAAGAGATATTAGTTTAAAACTCTAGTGAAGTATAACAAACAAAATTTAAAACCAAATATCTTTAATAAAAAGAAACTTGTTTTGAGAAGATGTTGCGCGTTTGGGCACAAAAGTACTTAAAAAATCAAAAGTAAATTTTTTAACAGGAATTTGCTCCAGCATACAGAACTAAACTCACTCAAGAATTGTGCAAATTTTCTTGCCTTTCTCGCAACATTAAAATAGCCATGTTATTCACCAGACATAAATCCAGTTACTTTTTTCATTTGGTTTAGCTTGAACAAGGATTAGTGCTTAACCTGAAAAAATCTTTAGCGTCGTTAAAAAAAAAAACGTGTGTGAGAAATGGGATAAAATATCAGTCAGTAGGTGAGTTACGTCTCATAGAAGAAAATTTTGTAAATCGCTTACGTCATAATAAAGACATTTCGACTCATTTCTGTTATGTCCGGCAATCAATCAAGTTTTGATATTTTTTACAACCTTCTTCTTCAATAGTAATTTGCCACATTTTGTTGGAATTTTATTTTTTTCCTCTCTTAAATATCATTTTGTGTTTTTGTATACTTTTTGACTTTCTTTTTGAAAAGGATTCTAAAAGGTACATTAAATGTAGTTATTACAATAATACACAAAGAATAGCTATTCAATTAATTAAACTTATTCAAACTAGTTATAAGGCTATTAGTTCTAATTTTTCGTTTAAACTAACTTTAAAAGTAAAGTAAAGTGTACCTTCAAGAGTTCGCTATGACCCAGTAGATCATGGAGGTTAAGGCTTCACAATTTTGATGCCAACGACATTGTAATGTGGTCAGCATTACGCACAGGCTGCCTTTACTTCCCAGATGAGCTGGTAGTCGAAGATAAGAAGCTGTTTGGGCTTCAAACCGCCCCTGCGGATCGAACCCGAGTACTTCATAATGACATTAAAGTATCTTAAACCACTGAGCTATCGTGGCTCATTTTTAAAAGGAAACTAGTAAAGACTAGTTTTAAGGACTTTATTAAGACTTTAATTAAAATCAGATATTGCTTCTTATTTAAATGAATTAGAAGTTTTTTATTGGTATTAATGCAAAGTTCATAAAATATAGTTTTTAAATAAAGTTTATATCAAAGTCAAAATCCTATTTATTTACTTTGCAAAAGTTATTTTTGAAACTTATCAATTTTAAAAATTATTTGTTAACTAAACAAGCGATATAATATTTAACAAACAGGTTATTTACATGAAATAAAAGGTTTTAATTATTAGCATTATATCAACAAAAATCGTTATTTCAAATTTCCATTAAAGTAATTATGATTTTGAAAAATTCCTTCCTTTTTAGAAATAAGTTATTCAAAATGTAATTATTATACTCTCTTAACTAAATGGTATAAAGTTAAAGAAAAAAGTTGAATTTTTATATTAGTTTTATGTATGAAATTAAACCTGTTTAAAAATTTATTTCAAAATGTCGAAATCTCTTTAGTTAAGTAATTTATAATAACTTTAAATATTTACATTTTTAAGGTATATTTCTGCTCTTGAGAAGGAAAATGGTTTAAAATATTAATTCAAACTAAAACAAAATTTAATTTGTTCAGTTATTATTATTCACTAAACAAATGAGTTTAATTTTTTGGTGCTTTAGTAATTTACATTACAGGAAATAAAATTTGACATAAAAAGTGGAAAGGGTTCTAAATTTAATTACATATTCTAAATTTTATGTTGCTTTTAGCGTTCATAATGTTTATTCATTTTTTTTAGTTAATTTAAAATTGAAATATTAGTTATATTATTTAAACTTTAACTGGTCAAGAATCCTTTTTCAGTTTATTCCTTGTTGAAACTAGAAGAATGGACCAAATGCAATACGGGAGCCGCTGAATTTAAATTTATTTCTTAAATTTTGAAATCTCTTAACTAATTTCAATGTTTCAATTACCCTTCCCTCCTCAAAATAAAGTTTTAAACCACATAACAGATCGCTGTCGTCTTGATGTCTTGGTGGCTCATGGGGAAAACAAGAGTCTCTTGCGTTGAAAAGGTTTAATGATTCAAAACCGATGGTTATCAAAATTTACAAGTAATTTTCCGATTTTTTTTTGGAACTTATTATTTGATTTTTGTAGGATAATTTTGTAAACAGTTTTAGTTTTTTGAAATTATTTAAATTTCAAATTCTTTAGACCTGTGTAAATTTATAGTATACATTAAATAAATAATCTCCAGAAACTAAAGCTGGAATTGATTAAAAACTTCTTTCGCTTCAGAAATATATGAATTGGAAACAACAGTCAACATGTTTCAAGCGCTCAATAAACAGGTGTCCAAATTCAAGGTTTGCCGGACGTGAATGCGAAGAAACAAACGCGATTTGAAATATAAAATCTAAAGTTACCTACGAAAAATTTAAAAAAAAAATAATAAAGGTGAAAAACAAAACAAGAAAAACCCCAGTAGCCGAGATAAAAAATAGAACAAGAAAAACCACAGTGACTGAGAGGACCAAATCCGGGTGAACTACATCTCCATGCCTTCTCATTCACATCTGGCAAGTCTTGAAGATAGGTTCCTGTTTTTGAGCGCTTGAAACGTGTCGACTGTTATTTCCATCGAATGAAGTTTTTAATTAAGTATTATAATCTTATACATGTTTATTTTTTTTTTTAGGTAGGTAGGTATAGTGCGGCTTTAAGGAGAACTCCTCCAGACGAAAAGTCTGAGGCTGTCTGCTGCTATGGTAACAAGCGAGAGCACATTTCTAATGGGGGTGAAATGGAGAAAAGAAGGTGTCAATTGGTTTACTCATGCTGACCTATGCATGAGATCACGACAAAACTAATCACCCCACACCCCTATTCGAAGTGACTTTCCTTCGTAACCATGGTACCCGCCACGACGCGAGACTGATGTCTGGAGGAGTTCTCCTGAAAGCCGCACTATACTTCATTTACGTCGCACTAGAGCTGCACAATGAGCTATTGGCGACTGTCTAGAAAACATCCCTGAGGATGATCCGAAGACATTGCATCGTGATTTTGATCCTCTGCAGAGGGGATGGCTCCCCTGCTTTGGTAGTCCGACGACCTGCTTACGAAGTCGAACACTTTACGGTAGAACAGTTAAACGAGGACTGATACCGCGCATCCTCGGTCCCTACGCAGGCTGATCAAAGTGGTCACCCATCCGCTTACTGACCACAGCCAGTGATGCTTGACCTTTGTGTTTTTCTGGGAACCGTGTCTTTACGATTAGTGCACTGCGGGACTATTTATTTAAATTAAAAAAAAAAAGCTATCCACTTTTTTTTGCACCGTCATTGACTAAATGGCGAATATTTTTATATTCCTTACTGTAATATACAGCTGACAAATTTTTGTCATTTGAATTCAAGTAATTGAATGTAAAACGACAAATTTTTGTCACGAAGACAACAAATAATAATAAATAAATATAAAAAATTATCTTTTTTTGTGCAATTATATTAAGTTTTATAATTGTATGAAAAAATGCTTCAATTCGCTTAAAAAGTTCTGGGAAAATGGCCAAATTCTCCAAAAGTAAAATTAATTTTAAGAGGACTAAACTTTTAACCGCTCTCCTGACGATACTATTGGAAACTTATTTCTCAAATAACGGCTATCCCCTATATTTTGGGGGTCAGAAATCATAATTCATCAGAAAAAAACGTAAGTTTTTTCAGAGAAAGTACGTTTTGTGCTTGATTTCGTAACTGAAAATATCGTCTTACCATCTAATTAGCATATTTGAGGTCACTTTTTCGAACCATTAAGATTGAGTTCTAGTACGCGAAAATCGGGGCATTAAATCAAAAATTATGCAGATTTTTTTTCTCCACGGTACACTAAAAACACGATTTTTTTTAATCTAAAGAAATATTATTGATTCTAAGAGTATCGATCTCAACTATGGTATTAAAATCACAACTAAGACATAAAGTAAACGTTAATAATTAATTACATATTCTGTATCATTACTCCTTGAAGCGATCAACCATTTCGAGATATTTATCAAAAGTAGCAATTATTTCACAACTTTTTTTCCCCGTAAATAATTTAACAGGAAACTCTTAATCAAATTTGCTGCGTTATTAAAATTTGCTCTTTTTTAAAAATACACACTAGCAGCAAATGGAAATTATAATTATTCTTTATAATCCTAAAGGAATTCAAACATTCTCTCTTCGCATTCTTCGATTCATTTTTGAAGAAAACCATAATTAGCAGTTGGAGAGCTATTTACTTTATAAATTAAGCTTTATTAAAAAAAAGAAATTTTTTGTTATCACGCTTTAATTTAATTAGTTTTATGTTAACCACTTTTTGTTGAGTTTATGCAACTGCAGTCTGGAGTTTGGATTCAGCTTTTAAAAATGTAAATGTTCTGAGATCTGGTGTAATCAATATTTTATATAGGGTGACAAAAAATAAACAAAAAGAGTAACGTTGAGTAAAAATAGTTTTTAATGAATTTTTAATGAATTTTTTTGATTAATTTTTCGCAATTTTTATTCATTCACTAGCTGTGTATCTGCTCTTTATGCTGAGAGGGGAAAAAATCGTAAATGTGTAAGGAATCGGGTATACTACGCTTTTAATTATGCACCGCTACTCTTTTAATTATGTAATTATGTTTTAATTAAGTATTTAATTATGTAAGTCTAGTTAAGTCTATCGAAAGCTTAAGTAAGTCTATTTTTTTATTATTTGTCGTCCTTTCCTTCGACTTTTCAAGATCGGATTAAAAGAAAATTATCTGAACTGTTGGAAGTGGAAAAGTAGAGTTATGATTTTAGGGTACGCAGGGTGAAGCGGGGTAAAGAATCTGGAGTTAATTGATTCAAAAAGGAAAGGAAGAAAACTAATAACTTGAACATGCTAAAAAAATCTAATGGCAAGTACTGGGAAGCTTTAGGTAAGAAACGATTCAATGGCTCTAAGCAAACATTGCACAATGCGCAAAAAGGAAAAAAAAAAAAAAAAAAAAAAAGAAATCACCCTGAATAACTTTTGATCTAATGATCAGGAACTAGGACTCAATCTTACTGGTTCAAGGAGGGGGTTAAATATGCTAATTAATTAGTACAAACAATATTTTAAATTACGCAATCAGACGTAAAAACGTACTTTCCTATAATGAACATATATTTTTCTTCAACGGATACGGATTTCTGAACACCAAAATATAGGGGGTAACCGCAATCTTGAAAATATGGTCTCAATAGTTTGGTCAGGAGTGTGGTCCTAAGTTTGAACCTCTTCAATAAAAATTTTACGTTTTGCATATTTTATTATATCTCGAGAACTTATAAACGAATTTAAAAGAAATTAATAAATATTTTATATAAAAATTTTTAAATACTTTTAAAGAATGTAATTTTACTTGTCAAAATATAGCATTTGGACGAAATCGGTCAAATAATTCCTAAGAAATAGAATTTTAAAGTGGCCGGCAATCTAATATTGATTCCCGTAGTGCTTAATCAAATGCGGTATAGAAATGTCCAAGGCTGAAACGGATGAATTCAATAATATCATTCACGGCACCAAATATACAATGTTTATTTATTTTTATTATTTGTTGTATGTATATGTGACCGGGATAGCACTTTGAATCTGTCGGATCACAAAGTCCTCCATGCTCCCATTATAAATCATACCTCTGGGGATACTGAATTGGGAGATGGATAATTTTCTGGTTTAGGTAAAAATTACGATCTGTGGATAAATGAATGGGCACGTCGATAAACGGTTTGTGCGTGTGTGTGACTGTAGTCGTAATCTTGGCCATATATGGTGCCACTGAAAAACAAGAAACGCACCCTCTGCCTTAAATTCGTTTGGTTTCACCAAGCATGCTTGCTGGTATTGGCAAGTGACATTAAAAATAACAACAATATTTGTTATATAGTGCGGCGCTGCTTCCTAGTATTAGATTTATCATAATCTGAGTTAGATGTTCAACTCACTAAAAGGAAGATTATTCATACTATGATTTAAAATGTGATATAGCAATTTTTCCGTGGCTTAAAATAGATAGCTTCAATTTTATTTATTTAATTCTTATTGAGTTTTCATTCATTGAGTTTATAAAAACATGCTTTAAAAGCGTTAATATCAATATAAGAATCACGCTGTTCCATATGCCTTTCAAAGTGCAAATTCGGTGTCTTCAATTAACGTTGATATTACTTGTGACAATCTAACACAGAAAACCTATGATAAATAAGAACATGCGATAAAACTAATTTTAGATTGTTTAGAGCTGCAAGTTAGCAAATTGCTCATGTAATAAAATATTTATAAAATCTTATGAAAAATTCTTTCTTTGGGATATCTTTGATCTAACATGGAAAACCTATGAAGAAGAACGTGCGATAAAACTAATTTTAGATTGTTTAGAGCTGCAAGCTAGTAAATTGCTCATATAATAAAATGTTTATCAAATCTTATGAAAAACTCTTTCTTTGGAATATCGCTGATCGGGGTTTTAAAGTAGATAGGTTCGCATTTTCTTCGAACGTATTTATATCAAATTTGGTGCGGATTGGTTAAGAATTACAGATTTGTATTAGGTAAAACATACATACGCACATACATACACACATACATCTAAACATTCTGCTTTATTTATATTTCAAACATAGTGTCAGAATGAAATAAGATGTCGCAACATTTTTTTCCTACTTACTCAATATGCTTTTAAGAGCCAGATTTTTATCCAATTTGCATTATTTTTTATTTATTTGGCTCAAAACCCATAAACAACAATTTTATTCAGTCATTTTTTTCAATCATCTTTATTAGTTCGTGAATTTTCAATTGATTTATATTTATTCTAAAGATAATAAACTACAATTCTTTTTAGAGATTCTTCCTTATAAATATAACCAAATTATTTCGGAATTTTTCTCAAAAAAGAAAGAAAGTCTATTTTTTTTATGATAGTCGATTCTGTCAAATGCTTATTAAATGAAATATATTAGCATTAAAAATTACTGCTTTCTATAACTTTCTTATTTTTGATTTTAATGTTAGTTTTAGAGATGATTTTAAAATTTAAATCAATTGCTTCGATCGTATGAATTTTTAAAAAAAATCTTACTTAAGATATTTCGTAAAACTTTTTTTACATTGATTGTCTATCTTGAAAAAAGCAGTTAATATCGAGACAATTTCGACTTAAAAAAAACTGCATTAATTTACAAATCTATGCAAATTACATTTATATAGTAGTTCAAGAATTCGTTAAGTATTAGCAAAAAAATTACAGAAACTTAAAAGCTGCTACGAATTTCAATAAAAGGAGTAACATTTCGAATTTTTTCAGCGAATTAAGGCGATGTGAGTGAAAATAAAAATAATTTCGTTATTATTTTTCTAGCATCTACAATTTTCTGCATTACAACGATAAAGTGTTTTTTTGGAGCACTCTAATCTCCATAAAGAATTATATGTTAATTACAAATTCTGTCAAAAGCACTTTCACATAAAGAAAAAGCTCATTACGCAAAAAGTAAGTAAGCAATATTTAAATTTTATTTTAATGCATTATGCGGAGATTAATATCCATTTCAAATGACTGGATCTCCTATTGTAATTTTTTTCTTCTTCTTATGTTTATTTTACAAGCAATACTACGAAATAATAATAAACTTTGTGTGAAGTAGACAAGAAGCAAGAAGAATATTCACATATTTAAAGAATAAACACATAAAAGAAAATAACTTTTAGCTAACGAATATATTTAACTTCATAAATTTATTGTCTGATACTGTACATCGGCTTAGTTAAAAGGGTACAAGTATGGTTAAAAGCAAATATCAATTAAGTTAATTGCATATTTAAATAAGAATTAGTGCTTCCTCAATTTAAACACTAACAATGCTGAAATTACAGTAACTTAGTATTTCACTTATAATTGCAAGCATAGCAATTAAAAAAAATTTTGACATTAAAAAAGGTACAGCAAATTTTAAGATATATTACATATTTCACCGATACTTTGGAGTAGGAACTAATCTTGAATTAATCAAGGTACGCGTGGCTTTATTATTGCAAACAAAATTCAGCATAACAGACTGCAAGGCACTGGTTAGAGTTTGTATATAATATGAAATTACACAAGTGAGCAGGCAGTTTCAAAATCATCCGAAAGAGAAAAATATTGGAGTCGTTTATAACACTTGACGAAGCTTCAAACTTCGCCAAACTACTCCAAAGTTACAAAAATTATTGATTAATTGGTTCAAGCATGAACTATAATAATTAAGAGCAATTACTAGATGATGTCATCTGATGTCAGCAGGACTCGTTTTTTGAAGTTTTTTAGGCTCAACTGCCTACAGCGCCCTCTAGCAACATTTAACAGAAACGGTTAGTTTTTTCAGTAAATGTAAATATAGTTCGTATACCAGAAGTTAGCACGTGGCAAGGACGAAGAGTTCATTTCAGAGCGGGAGTGAGAGGAGAAACGTCTCCGTGCTTGAAATTGAGACAACCCTTAATGTGCGCCAAACGCAAACAGTGAATTTTTTTCCAGCAACTTACTTCGCTTTGTCATCTGCTATTATACCTTTCGTTACTCTAGCTAATTAAATATATCGCAGCAAAATGTTTCAAAAAGTACAAACTATTCACTCAAAAGAGAGAAATATCATTAAATTTATGAAATATTTCATGTTTAAAAAATGCACAGAAAGATTGCGAAATAAATATTTTTGTCATTCGATCGCCAACTAGTAACCTTGTTCAAGATTGTTCGCATCCTTCTCCCAAAAATAGCGAATAGCATCGTCGGATACCATGTGATGAAGGCGGAGCCAAGTGCCAACTCCTAGTGAACGACTTATAGTTAGCACTCTACGGTATATTATGAGGCGTCCCTGTCATATTTTTATTTACTTCTGGATGATTATACACTCTATAACAAAAAAATCGACGCACCAAGAAGGAGTTGTCCGATTGAAACGAAAATTGGTGGATAGGAAGACAATGTACAGCCCGCAAAAAAAAAAACGAATCACCCTGAATAACTTTCGTTCTAATGATCGGATTTTCACGAACTAAGTAGTATTTGCGATCAAA
>NC_092209.1:28714646-28739141 GCF_043381705.1 Parasteatoda tepidariorum | reverse complement strand
AAAAAAACCTAAATAACTTTTGATCTAATGACATCATTGTCACTCAGATGTGGCAATAAAACAGAAATAAGTTTTGATATACCATAAATAAGCAACGTTAAATTACTGTAATCTAGGTAAGCTTGTCAAATGATACTACAGACTATGTCTGACGCAAACAAAGGAAATAAAGGAGAAAAGTCGCGTGACGTAAAACATTTGCGTGGAAAATTTTCATTAAACTATACACATGCCAAGTAGATAGTGACTAATAATTTTGAAATACTTATTTTTAATAATGGAATTATATATCTAATAATCAGTGCTTAGAAACTGAATTTAGTAGCCGTTAAGATAGATTAAGGTTCCATAGCGTTAATCTTTCCTTTTGTGATTTTGTTTTTTATTTACCAGATATACATAAATATTTGTTAATTAAATTACAGGAAAAATCATTTTCAGATACGTAGAATTTCAATAATAGCGATTTTTGGTAATGATATATTTTTTTTTGCGTCTTTGAAAGCAATTTACAGCGAATACTTTTAAAAAGACCCCGTTTTATTGATTTTCTTCTAAAGCAAGCGTGCAACTGAAATAAATTGCAGTTTATATTATTTTTTTAATCTCTCTTTATAAAATAGATTATTAGTTTTCTTTTCTTAATGGAGTTCTGCGCTTCTTGAATTTCAACTATGCCTTTGACAGGAAAGTGCATGTTTAAAAAACATGCTAATTTCCTGTCAATAAATTATAATGGTATTTGAGTGATCTGTTTTCTCGTGTCAACAATATTAAAATTCTTTGAAGTAACAAATTTCCGTAGTAATGAAATGCTACATTCTTTGAAGTTCGCTGAATTTGTTTTGAAAATACGTTTTCAGCGCAAAGCACTAAAAGTGGAGCAGATCACAAATAAGTTTTTGTTGTTGCTGGCTTATAAAACTGCACGCCAAAGTCTTTTAGGCATACAAGAAGGTAATAACATTTTGATAGTTTTTTTTTACACTTATATCAAGATTCGATTTTTTAAAAATTTTACATAATTTTATTTTTTGAAACTATTAGATTGAATCCTAAAATATAAAAATAATCTAAAAATGCATCAGAACACATAAATTAAGCTTAATTAATATAATAATTACTAATAAGTAATGTAATAAAGTTTAAGTAATATAATAAAGTTTAATTATTATAATAATTTATAATAAATCATATAATAATACAATATTTAATTTATAATTAATATACATTTAATATAATAAAGCTTAATCAAAAAAGGAAGACAATGTACAGAATAGTAAATGATTAAAATTTCAGAACAATTGAATAATTTATTGCAGAGCTACAATAACAAGTTCAATAAGGTGTTGACCCGCCTCTAGCCTGAATACAAGCTGCCACACGGCGTGGCATAGACCGATAAAGCTCCCTGATGATCTTTTGCGGTATTTCCTGCCAAATTCGATCCAATTGTCGAACGAGGCCATCAACATTCCGTGCCAGATGCAATCGCCTTCCCATCATATCTCACACATGCGCGATGGGAGAGAGATCTGGTGATCTGGCAGGCCAAGGAAGAGTTTGACAAGCTTGCAGACAGTTCATAGCAACACGTGCCGTATGTGGTCTGGCTTGTCCTGCTGAAAAACCAGCCCAGGGCGCTGCAAAAGGAAAGGTAGCAAAACAGGTCTTAGGATGTCGTCGACGTACCGCTGTGCAGTAAGTGTACCTCTAATGACGACCAAAGGGGTCCGGCTGTTAAAGAAAATGGCACCCCAGACCATAATGCCTTGTTGAGGGTCGGTGTGGCGTGCAATAGTGAAGGCATGATCCCTCTCTGCCCTGTGCGTCTCCAAACTCGTCTTTGATGATCGTCAGGACACAGTTGGAAGCGGGATTCGTCGCTAAAGACTATACGTCCCCAGTTGGCATCAATCCAGCCATATCTGTTCAAAACATTCATGCATACGAAATTTCAAAGCTTCTTGGTGCGTCGATTTTTTGTTATAGAGTGTATTTGTAGTGGGAATGAATAAATATTCCTCGTGACTTATTGTTTTGAGCTTTTACGTTTCATTACAATAACATTTATTGAATAAAGAATGGATTTAGTGAATTTATATTAGTGCATCGATTTTTTTTCATACTGTGCATTCATGTAGAAACATGAAATTTTCTTTTTAATTCTAAATCTATTATTTTACATTTTTATTCTATTATACGTAAAAAATATTTCTGTGATAATTTAATTTACTGCTGTGTATTTCATTAAAAAGTTCTACTCTAAATAGAGGGGAAAAAAATAAAAATCTACATTACTAACATTTTTCTGTATTTATTCTTCCATTAGCTTAAAAGAATTAATGGTACAAGTCCTCCATGCTAATACGTATTATATTAAACATTGAAATTAATTTAAGATCTTGAAAAATTATGAGAAATTAAAATATTTGAAAAAAAAAACTTAGCAAAGTGTTTTTTTTGTTTTTGCCTTCGTTAACATGCGGCGTTCTTGACAAATCAATATATAAGCATTTCATAGCATAAAAACAAAACAAATGACTAAACAATAATAAATTACTTTATAAATTCAATTAAAAATAATAAAAGAAAACGATAAATTCATTTATTTGGTCAGACTGTTGCCACATTAGAGTAGGAATTTTAATAACGTGGGCTCAACTCTTTAAATATAAAAATATCGATATATATTTAGTTCACTTTCAAAATTTTCAATTCAATATGTAACTTGTAAGTAAATTAAAAGTTATTGTTTTATTTTTAGCATTGAATTGAATAAATAATTTCGTAAAGGTGTTAAGTATTGAAATAATAGGTTTTTTTAAAAAATTATATTCCATAAAGTTTATCAACTAGGAAGATTATTTTTGCTTAGAATGGATATTTAGAATAGTAAGATTAATTTTTAAAGCTAGAGAAAAGAATATAGTATATCTATATTTTTGATAATTCGATATCTCCATGTTAATTGTATGAGTGACTTTTGTTTCGTTTCTTTTAACTGTTTCAATAAATTACTGGCAGTTACCCATGTGAATTTTCATTTTATAAAATACTAATCTTTCATATTTTAGTAGTGAATTAAGCCTTCAGGCACCAAGCTTTCATTTTATAGCATGCCCTTTATTAAAAAAATCAAGAGTAAATTATTTCAATTCTTAGCAATTATTTTGTAAAATTGAATCATTTGTGTGAAGTATATTTTTTAAGTACTGAAAAATACATTTGCTTGAGCTTTTTTTAACGGAAGTTTGCTGAATATGTAATATCCACAGGCCTCTATTTTCCTTCTTTTTACTATTATATATTATAGATCTTTCTACTATTAAGTAATATTATATATTTTCCCCACTAGTAACATAATGAAGAAAAGTATTTATATAACGACTCTACAAGTGATACATATCTTTAATCTACATAAATGACTCTTCAAGACATCTTTAATCTACATAAATGATTCATCAAGATATCTAACTTTAGTTTATATAAAGCAGGGGTACCCAACCTTTTTGTACCTAAGAGCAAATACCAGAATATTGGTCTAATGGCGGGCACCATTTATTTTTTCAAGATAATTTTTTGGTTGGTAGACATAGGTAATAATACACACTACATGCAATGCACAAAAAATTTAAAAAATTGATTTAAATTAGTTTTTAAAAATTAATTTAAGTTATGAATAATAAGTATTAATATTCTTGTGTAAAATAAATGATTACTGAATTACTTGCAAAATATGCGAAGCATAAAAATTATTTATAAAATATATAAAATACAGTCAATGTGATGTTTGGCATTGTATTTCACTGGCCAGAGCTTCAGAATTGGAAGAATATGATGAAACTCTTGCTCGCAAGCAATCGTCAAGGTGTTCGTAAGTCGTCGTGATATTCATTGTCGAAAGCAATGATACACACAAGTATATGTGGAACCAAAAAACGCTTTATTCTATGTGCTGCTCTTTTTAAGAGTGGAAATTTATTTCTGTATTCCAGATTTCTCGTTTTTCAGATTCAGATATAATAGTTTTGAGGATATTGTTATTCTGAAGATCCAAAATTCTATTTTCACTTTTTCTCAGCCTTACTTGAAGAAATTCTGAAATGTATGTTGCTATTTCGGTTACGTTTATTTGGTTTGTAAAAGGATTTGGTAGGTGACCAAAAACTCGATGTTATTAAATTGTTGAAAGCGCTTTTCAAATTGATTCTGAAACAATTGGAGGTTGATGACAAATGTTGATAAGTCAGTTTAACTGTTATCTATCATTTTTTTCTGTTTGGAAAATGCACAAGAGACTTCATTTTCAAATGTGATATCCACAAAACTAGCTTCTCTGAACGAGTTTATAGCCCCTATCATTCTTGCTATATGTTTGTCTTTCCCTGCAGCTCCAACTTTAAATTATTTAGTTTTTCCTTTATGTCTGTTACGAAAGACAAATCTGCTAGCCAAAGAGGATCTCTAAGTTCTAAAAATGTTTGATTTTTGGCAGCAAGATAATTTTTAATTTCTTTAATTAAAAGTATAAATCTATCAATATATCTGTGGGGATGGGATGGAGCTCGTTTTCCCTGGCGATTTCTATTTTGGTTGTGTTTATCATCCATATTGAAAAAGCAAAAAAGATTTGCATAACATTTAATGGGAAAATGAAAAACTGAAATATTTTATCGTTGGGCACAAGCAGCGGGCTCACCTAGACCGATCGACGGGCGCCATGGTGCCCGCGGACATAGGGTTGGGGATCCCTGATATAAAGAATACCTTTTATCTACATAAATGACTTATGTAAATTAAAGATAATCCTGAGAATCATTTATATTTATGTTTTGAAAAATACATTTGATTGCCCTTCTTTTAAACTGAAGTTGGTTGAATATAAAATATTTACTTGCCACTACAAAATGCTACAATTACGCCCCTTCCCCAGGATATAGATAAAAGGTAATGTGAGAACATGAAATCAATTTCTTTACTATTTTCCTTCTTTCTACCATTATATTTTATAGCTTTTTCCACACTATAGTTATAATGAAGAAAAGTATGCATATAACGACTCTTCAAGGGAATAACTATCTTTAATCTACATAAATGACTCTTCAAGACATCTTTTATTTATTTAAATGACTCTTCAAGATATTTTTTATTTATTTAAATGACTCTTCAAGATATTTATCTTTAATTTACATAAATGATTCCTCAAGATACCTATCGTTAGTTTACATAAATGACTCTTCAAGATATTTATCTTTAGTTTACATAAAAATTATCTTTAATCTACATAAATGACTTATGTATATTAAAGCAATCTTCAGAATCATTTATATTATGTTTTGAAAAATACATTTGATTGCCTTTTTTTTATTTTTAAAACGGAACTTGGTCAAATATAAAATTTTCACTAACCACTACAAAATGTTACAATTATGCCCCCTCCCTGGGGAATAGATAAAAGGTGATGGGGGAGAATAAAACAAATTTTGTTACCATTTTCCTTTTTTTCTACAGTTATAACGCACTATTGTTAAAATGAAAAAAAAAGTATTTATACAATGACTCTTCAAGGGGATATCTATCTTTAATCTACATAAATGACTCTTCAAGATATCCATCTTTAATCTAAATGATTCTTCAAGAGATCTATCTATCTTTAATCTACATAAATGATCCTTCAAGATATCTATTTTTTGTCTATATAAATGATCCTTCAAGACGTCTATCTTTAGTCAATATAAATGAAACTTCAAGATATTTATCTTTAACCTGCATAAATGACTCTTCAAGCCAATAAAAAAAATCTGTCTGGAGCATTTACATAAATAAGAGGTTTTTTATTATAAGAGAAACAGCAAAATCAGGTATAATTTATATTAGAGCATAGGCTAATCTTAATAATGCACAGTAAAAGTAACACAAATAAAAACTTAATAAAAGTGCTCTCAAGCTCAACAAATTACGTCAAAACTTAACTAACTAAACATTTTGATTTTTAACTCGTCAGTTGAGAAGATATAGGTAGAATTTAATGAAATTCAAATTAGAAAAGCTGCTTGTGTAAACAAAAAGTTAATACTTCCATTTATTTGACTTGTAAAGTTTTAAATAAACACAAACAAAGATTAAATCACTGTAAACTTAAGTTTTATAACTATTAATTAATCCCTGTAAGTAAATGCTCTTAAATTGGAAGTAGTCTCTAAGTAATCCCGAATGACTGTATAAACTTAATTATAAATAATTTTATTTTGTTTATTGTATTTTTTTAATTTTTAAATACTTGATATTTAAATTCTAGGAATAATTACATCTTTTCGATTTAAATAAAGATATTTATAGCTTTTTTCTTCATGAAACAATGAAAATAAAAAGATGTTTGGTATATGGCACTATTAATAAAAGATAATTGCTTGGAAGATAAATGTTTTGAAGTAAATCTGCCCATACACAATATTGGAAGATATATACCAACACAATGAAGAAAGCTAAAATAATCGCATTTTTTAATTGTTATATTTTGCCCTTCTTAGTGGCTTTAAGTTATTTTATTTTATAACCGTCGTTGAACAGCCGACCCAATTTTTGGGTTTACGGCTACTAATTTTCAACTCCGTAGCCTTGTAATTTTGAACCCAATTCAGAAGACAAAGGAACTCCTGGATCAAGTATTGGGAGAAATTTGCCTTCGTGGAGGACTTTTTGATGGAACTAACCCGCATTTGCGTTGCAGGGAAAGGAAGATCACGAGAACCTCCCACGGTTAGCTTGACATCAAGGGGACTCTAACCCATGATCCGTCTACCACTAAGGATATTTCACGTCAGCACTGTGGTCGATGCAAGCCGGATGCGGAATTCGTATCGACCAGCCATCGCCAGGATCGAACCCCGGGTCACCTCATTGGAAGGCGAACTCTCTATCCCCTGAGCCATCACGGCTCTGGCTTTAAGTTATTAGAATATGCAAAACATGTTGCAAAAACACGTATGCAAAACACGTCATCCCACCAGAATGAAGATTAACTCTATCTGTTGCTTGACTCCAACTCATGATGCTCAAAATTTCCTGCCATCAAGTAATTTTCTCTGGTACTTATTCTTTCAGACGGGCCATAAAAATCCCTTTTAACAGTATCTATTTTAAAATTTCCAATAATTGGTGCAGTTTTGTGCTAGAATTCAACTGATGATTAGAATAAGTACTGGAATTCAATTTTAATAGTTCGAGAGTGTGACGTCAAAAATACTAATCAGCTAGTGATGATATTTTAAGTTACGAAATTAGACACAAAGGCGTACTTACTCTGAATTAACATCTTTTTTTGACCGATCCAGAGTTTCGCCCCCAAAATATAGGGGTGAGTCGCAATCTCGAAATAATGCACCCAATAGTTTTGCAACGTTAAGAGAGCGGTCTAAAGTTTGAACCTCATGTTGATTTCACTTTTTGCACTATTTTGCAATATCTCGAGAACTTTTAAAGCGAATTGAAAAGTTCTTGCTCTCAATTACAAATTTCATTTATCCAACTAAAATTTAAAAAAATTAAATAAGATATATTATTTTATTTAATAATAGTGAAAAAATTTTGAAATTTAAGGTATGCAAGTTTTTGCATCACTTTAAAGAAACTAATTTTATATGGCAAAATACAAAATTTGAATGAAATCGGTCGAATAGTTTCGGAGAAATAAATTTTTAAAAAAAGTCAGATATTTAAAATTCGATTTCTCAGAACTATTCTATCGGTTTTGTTCAAATTTCGCATTTTGCCATATAAAATTGCATTTCCTAAAATGATGTAACATTTTGCATACGTTACAATTCAAAATTTATTTGAATAAAGTAATAAAAATAATAAAAAGTATTAAAAGTTATTTATTCCATGAAATTATGTTTGCATAAAGGAATGGATAATGGAATTGCATAATTCCGTTCATAATTCTTTCGATTCGCTTAAAAGGTTCTCGAGATATGGAAGGATATGCAAAATAGAAAACTAGTATTGAAGGGTCAAAACTTTCGGCTACTCCCTTGACCAAACTAATGGGACCCAGCTTCCCAGATTGAAGCTATCCCCCATATTTAGAGGGTCAAGAATCCAAATTCGTTGCAAAAAACCTCCTTTTATTTAGAGAAAGCATGTTTTTGTGTAAGGTTTCGTAACTCAAAATATCGCCTGAACTAGTTAATTAGCACATTTATGATAAAGTACTCGAGCCTTTAAGATTGAGTTTCAGTACTTGGTAATCCGATCATTAAATCGACAACTATTTAAGGTGTACCGGTTATTTTTGCGCACTTTACATCAAAACACTTGAATATTTTTTCGAAAACTATTGCACGCAGTGAAATATACACTTTTGGAAAATATATAACATCAACATGTTTAGTGCTGATATTTGTTAAGGATGGTTATCATCCAATCAAAATTAAATAACCATTGAATTGAAACTTTATTCTTTTATGTATTTTGAAACATTTGGAAAGTATTAAAAAAAATCTTTATTTGCATTACATTGACTCGGGTAACATCATGAGTATCTAAAATTAACTCTTTTGGAAAGAAATTTTTTTTTTGATGCATTTGTAGTTAACTTTTACAATAATTTCTGTCAATTCTTATCACTAGACAACGATAAAATTCAAATCAATCCCATAATTCATTTTATCATATCTTATGTCGCTAACTCATTGATGTAGACTTTTTATTAAACATATTTTTTAATTTAGTTTCATTACTCAGTATTAATTTAGGTCAAAATAAGTGAAAAATATTATATTTAGCATTTTTACAATTGATGATTATGATATACAGCACAAAATATCAGTGTCTATTTCTGTATTAAAAGTAAAATCTTTCAAACACGACTCACTTCCATACGATAATTTTCCAAACTTGCACTTTTTATATCTAAGAGAAACAATTATTCACCGTTGAAGTTTCTTCAATTTACAAAATCAAATATTGATGCGGATTGAGCTGAAAATTTTACTTTAAATAATGCTTGCAACGACATACCAGCAGAACTGGACTGTTAGCCGATTGTGAAACCTAATAGGTTAATGATGAAATCTGTAAATACGATGAGAACATTTAAATAAGGCAAAACATTAATTTAAAGCATTCAGGTGTA
This sequence comes from Parasteatoda tepidariorum, assembly GCF_043381705.1. NCBI lineage: Eukaryota > Metazoa > Arthropoda > Arachnida > Araneae > Theridiidae > Parasteatoda > Parasteatoda tepidariorum. The sequence goes on along the minus strand of NC_092209.1, from coordinate 28,730,002 downwards.
TTAAAATTAGCTAGTTTTAGTACTATATCCACTAAATCTCACCCTAGAGTTTAGCCACACTCTTCCTACCAAAATTCAATCAGTAATTTATATTTTTCTGAAAAATATCTTTCGAAACGCTTAAGCGATATGAGTTATAGAAATCCAGGATTTTCCCAAATAACATTCCATTCCTCCATAGACTATTCCAGAATGTTCCTCACGTATTAAAGATAAGAAACTTCTGACCACCAAATACTGAATCGTAACTAGTTCTGGTGTACTAAGCATAAGATACTTTGACAAAAGAAAGCAAGTCTTTTTTTTTTGTTAGCAATTATGTTTCGTATAAATCCTAACATTTTCGGTGGAAGCTTATAATAAATATTTTTGCCACACAATACAGAAAGCTAGAGATATATTACACTTTAGTATTTAAATAATAAATTGTCTCAACATTTTATTGTATTTATTATAAAAATTACAAATAATGAATTTATTTCCTAGTTTATTATTCTATTATATACGATACATTTAAATCTAATAATATTATATTTTTGTTATTGATTCCAGAATTTTACTGTCAAAATTTGTCGACCTTGTTTTCAACTTGAAGCTTGTTACCGATTTATTTTTTCTACTTAATTTTACTAAAAGCACAAATGAATTAAATAAAGAAAATAAATGGATGCCGCTAATTTTACACGTACTATTGATTACTCGGCCGAATTTCTTTTATTTAAAGGTAAAGTAAATTACAATTTATTTTCTTCATAATTTCATAAGAAACGCATAATATTCTACAGCAATCTCATGACATTGTCTGCAATGTCCGGATTTCTTATTTTGCTTGTAACACACATAACTGTAATTCTTAGCCATTGTACAGAATGAAAAATCTTAATTAGACAAAGTATGGAAAAAACAAAGGCCATAATTCGGTTATCATTATAAAAACGTTCAAATCTCAAAAATACTACTGTTATTTTTTAAATTTTTTACTGATATTTTAAAAATACTACTGTTTTACAGCCACGAAAAATGGATCTTTTTGCCGGAATGAAACAGTTATGAGTAAAGCACGTTTTGCACCCGTCATTCACGCTGTTTACAAAGCTATCTAGGAGTCCTTGGGGGATATTGTTCCACTTTTTTCTTCTTTCGAGTTCTTTGTGAACGCTTGTTAAGAACATCTTACGCATGACCTATAGGATTTAAATCCGGGTAGTACGCAGGTCATTGCATACGGACAATATCTTCACCTTTTAGTATGTCCGATACCTGTGCTCTTCTGTGTTGCTGCGCATTGTTGTCGATGAGCAAAAATTCTGGTGCTACCGCACACCTAAAAAGGTGAACATGATCCAGAATAATCTCCCTGCAATAATACTGATCACTTTTCTAAACATACAGTTGCATATAGTGTGTGGTCCCTTCTCTCTCTCTCTCCACATCAATTAGTGGCCAGAATCCCTTGTCACAGCGAAGCAGAATTCATCAAAAGCATCACACAGGGACACAGATGATGACACCAAGCAATACGTTCCTAACTGTAACATAATATTTCTCGACGATGGTGTCGTTCAAGCTCGATGCATCGAACTGGCTTCTTTGCATACAAACCAACTTGATTTAATCCTCGTGAGATGGCTGTGATAGAAACATGTATACCAATAGCGGTTGCAAGGTCTGCAGCTATCAGCCTAAGAGGGACGTTTTTGTTTCTTTTCGCCACTGGGATACATATCGATTATCTTGAGGTGTAATATTCCTGCCATGACTATAGTTATGCTTTTCCATAGCAATTCTACCTTCAGCGACTTTTTTTAATAGTGAGGTGACACTTTTTAACACGACCTGTTTCCAGTCGTCTAACTACAGTTTGCTCACCAAAAGTTGGCACTTGGCTCTGCCTTCCTCACGTGGTATCCGAAGATATTATTCGCTATTTTTGGGAGAAAGATAAGGACAATCCTGAACAAAGTTGCCACTTGGCGATCGTATAACTAACATATTTATTTCGCAATCCTTATGTGCATTTTTTAAACATTAAATACTTCCTAAATTTGATGATAGTGAATCTCTTTTTAGTGAATAGTTTGTCCTTTTTGAGACATTTTGCTGGGAAAACAGCAGTTTTTAACTTCAATATATATTTATTTAGCTAGAGTAAGGAAAAGTATAATAGCAGATGTTAAAGCAAAGTAAGTGACTTAGAAAGAATTCACTGTTTGCGTTTGGCGCGCATTAAGGGTTGTCTCAATTTCAAGCACGGAGACGTTTCTCCTCTTACTCCCGCGCTGAAATAAACTCTTCGTCCGAGGAGGTGGAGCCAAGTGCCGACTCCTGGTGAACGAACTATAGTAGTCCGTGTTTGTAAGCCCTCAAATGATGTCTTTCTGACATTTTGTACTCAATTATTGCAACATTACACTGAATTTCCTAGAAATAAGTTACACACCAACTATTTTGGTCAAACACTTAACAACATAAATTTTCGAATAAATGAAGAGCTTGTGGGTCGTGTCTTTTAGCTGCTATGCACTTGATTTTACTGACATTGATCGGTTGTCGGGAACGCTATCTGCATAAATCAGGTGTCTCTTAGCAATTGCTGAGCAGTGTAGTAGATATTTTTGTTTAAATTGTCTTCAACAAACTCAAAAACGTTTCTAATACATTTATGATAAAATTTCAAAGTATGCGCTAGATAAAAAAAAGAACTGAATTTTGATTTGAAATTTTAACGAACGATTATTGCATAAATCAACGCTATTTGCATAGATCAGTTGTCCCTAAGCAATTGTTAAGCAGTGTAGCAGATATTTTTGTTTAAACTATTTCTAATAAACTTAAAAATGTTTATAATACATTTATGATAATGTTTCAAAGCGTATGCTAGAAAAAAAATGAATTTCAATTTCCTTTTTTTTTTAAAGTTTTGAAAATATTTACATTTAAGATTTATAAATTCGCATTTCAGTTTATATACTAAAATATCTCTTTTCTAGTCTTATTTATGTATTTTGAGACCATTGAAAAGTTCAGAGATGTAATTTTTTTTTAATATTACATCTTTCTCATTTTCAGTTGTTTGCAAAAATCTTTTGATGTCTGATATGAGTGCCACATTAAAGTATTTAAAAATAAAGAAATTATTTGTTTCCATACATTGCATTGTTGCGTTGACTTCTCTGACAGCAACAGATAAAAAGCAACAATAGTTATTTTAAAACTTAAAAAAAAAAAAAACTAATTTTATGTTTGTTATAAAAGTATTCATTGTTTTAAATTGTTTTAAATAATGGTTAATTCTAATATTAAGGCCATTCTTTATCTCGCTGTTGTGTGAAGAGGCTTGATATAAATCACAAGATACTAAAATGTTGAATTCTGATGAAGAACTGTGAGTTATTTAATTTTAATAATTTTAATTTCCTCATTTTTAATTCTGACAATAAAATAAAGTACGAGTAATATGAAGTTCTCCAACTACGTCAAATAAGTTTTATTTAAATAGGATTATTTCCCAGGTCAAATGTGCAGGTCATAGTCAGATATTCCTATCATTGATGTTTTTTTTATAAATTATAAGGGCTATTGCTCGGTATTATTTTCATGCTTATTTTAATTACATAACAATAATAATTTTTATATAACATGTTTTACATAACATAATAATTCTTTTAATTAAATGGGATAGCTACCTATTTTTTTTATATTGTTTTAATTATTTAACAAAACTGATTTATCGAATAAAGGAAATAGTATTTTTCTTTGGCTATTAAATCAGCAATGATTTTTTTAAAAATATTTTTTCTTTAAAGCAAAAAGAAAATTTTTTTCCAGTGATTTACATCTGTTAGACCTTTTAAACTTGTAAATTTAAAAATAAGGCAATATCATATAAAAGTTTTATTTTTTAATTAATTATGTAATCGTAGAATTTGTCATTTTTTTTAAAATTGGAAAACGATATTTAGAAAGTTATGCTCATTCAAGAAAAACTGAGCAAGTTTACTTCAAAGATTTAGTGTATAACTAGTGTATAACTTGATGTTATGGTTTTAATAACAATAAGATTCTTGATTACATGCACAAAACATTTAATAAAGATACAATATAAAATGAAACAATACTTAGAGTAGCATGTATACTTTGTAAAAGCTGTTAGGTTGTTATGTTTTAAATCTTTACTTTGGTATTTTTACTTAAAATAAATAGTGATTTTTCTAACAGTATAAAGTAATCCATTTACAACATCTTAAAAACAGAACAGACTTTCCTCTAGCTAGCATAAAATTCAAAAACGAAATTTCGTCCTTTTCATTTAATAGACAAGCTGTCATATCACCATATTTTAAATCACACTGGACTCTGTGATTGTAATAAGTTCATGAATAAATGTCAATGGTGGAAATTAATATTAATGGGACTAACATAATACGTAGAGAAATGATGAAAAAATATTTATTTTTAAGGATAGAAAAACACTATTTATTTAAATATAACTTTCAAATTTCGATTTAATTTTTATGAACAAATAATTTCAAAGCCTATCAATTTAAAGTGAATTCCATTTTTTTCATCTTTCTCTTGATGTACTTTTGAGACAATCGGGCTATTTGGCGATTCTTTGTACTTTTCTTTAAATTCCTTTCATAAAAAGTCAATGGTATTGGCTTCTTTCTTTCCATTTCTAGAGTTAACACATTTAAATTTTCTGTCCTAATTTTATAATCTATCCAAAACTCTTTTCATTTTGAACTACTTTCCCAAATACTTTCTCAAAGCGATTTAATTAACAATTTGCAGTTTCTTGGCTTCGACAATTTTGATATCACTAATGATTTTCAAAGATTATTCCATTCTTCTATTAGTACAAGATGCTTCGGATTTTATGATTGCCAATATTATATTTTAAAAGTCATTTCGCAATTTTCTAATCTAGGTCGAATATTTCTTTTACTATTTTTTAAAATAAAAGTATTTTTTTTTCTTTTCATTATTCACTCGTTGTTTCAGTGCTTTTTTTAAAATTTATTTCACCAGTTTTGTATTTGTGGGGGCGGAGTTATCGACAATGCCTTCATCTATCAAAAGGTACCTCGTGATTGAATCAAGTTAGCATGTCTTATATACCAGTGAATTGATGTTTAATTTTCGTAGTGGTAGTTACGCCACAATACCAGAATTTTATCAATGATAGAATGCGATGATACCACTAGTTGCTGTTCTTGTGAAAGACCGGGAGAGCTGATTTTAAGGTCACCGGGTTTTTGAGTGCTGAATGTGTGTTAACTTCACAGTCGTAATCGCTACTGTGTTGCCCTTAGCAGGCTGACGTTGTGTTTAATCGAGACGAGACTGAGTAGCAACAGCGTGAAGAGGTTGATTTTGCCGTTGTCACAAGTAGCAAGTCAACTGTTCAATGTAGTTCATCTATTGAAGTAGGCGTTACTGTGTGTACAAATCACGTCCGGAAGTCACCAATGTGGAGTTATCGACAATGCCAACCTTCATCTATCAGAAGGTACCTCGTGATAGAATCGAGTTAGCATGTACTATATACCAGTGAATTGATGTTTAATTTTCGTAGTGGTAGTTACGGCACATCTTTAAACCGGGAAAACTTCTTTTTTGTTATCGCCTTTGTACAGCATAGACCATTTACTCTTTTACTACTCGACTTGCATTGGCACTTTTCATTCACGCGTTACTTTTCTTACCTGTCAGACATCTATCTTTATTTACTTAATTAGCAATTGATATAGTCAAAACCTGCTCATAGTTACACTAGTCTACAACTTCCGTAAAGAGGTAATCATTTGGACATATTTTAGATGGCCTTTCACCAGTAAACATGTTTGAAATTAGTTTATCCTTACAAAATAAATCACTGCTAGCGCCCGTTTCTTTTAGAATAGAATTAAGACAACAATATCAAAAACAACAACTTTAAATAAATCCGTAACTGTTTCAGTATTTGGTGCAAGACTCGTTTCTGCTTTATACATTTCAGTTTTTTTTTTTCAAATTCAGCGTTTTGAAATATCTGACAGAATTAAAAACAATCCTGTATTAAAATCAAATCATCCACTTTTTCCTTATACTATCTAACTTCACTTTCATTTTTTAGTCTCACAATATGTATAAAATACATGATTACAAAAGAATAAGAATTCCTATAGTTATTTGAAACCATCTAGGAAAGAGAATTTTTCGTCTTTTGCTCCAGTGGGAGTAAGTTTGCATTTCCAGAGTTGCGGAATTAGTTTGTTGAAATTGAAGAAGTTAATAATAAATACAAACAATTTGAAATTTTCAGTTTCTATTTGGCTAATAATGTACAATTTTAATAATCTTTTATGGTTTATGATGGTTATTATGGCTTTGTTACGGCTTCGTGACTAAACTGCATCTCTGGTCATAATCATCTGTTATGGTTTATGATGGTTTTGTTACGGCTTCGTGACTAAAACTGCATCTCTGGTCTTAATCATCTGTTCCGGTTACTTTGGATTATAGATGCGGTATTCCTGAGACGTAACACTGATAAAATTCAATGAGAAAAATGTGTTCCATGAAAAGAAAAAGGACAATGATGTGACAAAAATATCCTGTGTTATGAATAAAATAGCTTCACGACAGATGTAAATTTTATACTTATTCATGAACTGATAAGTAAAATATGTTCCATAAATTTACTATCGCTATTCAATCAACTACTATACATGCAATGCAAATATGTTTGATGGCTGGAGGAAATCAAGACTGGTTTAAGGCAAATATTATAAACATAACACTTTTGGAAATTTTAAATGTTTTAAAATCCCTTTCATATTAGAACTTTAATTCAGAAGTTGCAGTGGCTGTATTTATTTGAATTTATTGAAAAAAATTACTTGCATTTATTGAAAAAAAAAATTGGTAAGGAGAAACTAATTAAAATATTTTGATTTCTCCAATTCTGATAGCACATGCCCCTTAGGCCCCAGTTTTCCTTTAGTTTGGTCTTGGGCAATCCGTCGACTTACTTTTCCATTTTTTTATTACTGAGGAGAATACATATCATAGTATAAATATTTATTTTAAAAAACCATACCTAAAGTAAAAAATAGATGACTCAAATTAACATTTAGAGGATAAAATAAAACGATTGCCTTATTTCAAATTTTACGGAACATTATCTATGTTAAGATGGAATCCGTAAATTGTATAAATTTTTACAAGGATTTAAAAAATATATTTCACGTGGATTTTGTGAAAACTCCGATAAAGTATCAATTGTATAGAATTAAATAGAAAAACTATGCAAATCCTGATTCTTTATGTTTTCTAAAATTTAAAATGTCACTCTCTAGCAATATTAAAATATTTTTTATATAGATATTAAAATATTTTTTAAATATGATTTTGCGTACACAGCTCTTTCGATAGAGCTAATAGATGTAGTTAAACAGATGTAATTATATTTTTATTAAGAATCTAAAAATATATTTTTAGTAGCTTGCCCTGATAAAGTGCTAAGTGTGTAGAGTTAAAAAGCAAATCTATATTATGTATTCATTATGTATTCTGTTTTTTTTTTTTTAAATTAAGTAATATCACTCTCTAACAATGACTATTGAGTTGGTTTTTAATTTTTTTTTGTGTACACCAATGTTTTAACAATGATAATAGATGTAGTCAAACAATCACTGTTGGAAGAAACAAATAATATTTGATTTAAAAGTTTCCATTGTTGCAAGCTAATTCGAACAATAAGTAAAAATCATTATTGAGTTCATTTTGCGTTTGTATTTCGTGCGTGAAGGTTATTTTTTGAAGTTGAAAAGAAGCTGTTAAAGACTAACTCATGTAAATAAAAGAAGCTGTTGACCAAAAACGAAGATGAGAAAGGTGACTTAAAATTGTAAGTGAAAAAGTTTCGTTAAATATTTATTTAATAAAATATGAAAGAAAAACAAAATAAAGTCAGCAAATGGTTTAATGATATTCAAAAATAAATATTATTCTTTATTTACAATACGCATAACTATTTTTAAAATTAAACTACTTATGCATTTGTTTGTTTTCTAGAATACAATAGAGCTTAATATTTATACTTAATATATGTTAAAAAACAATAAGCATAACCTAAAAGTACGAAGTAGCAATCATAAAGAAATAAAAAGATTTTTTCCTTTTTGTTTAAATTACTAGCATTAAAATTCGGCCATGTTATGGTTTTAGTTAATAAGTTTCACTATAAATTATCGACCATTATTTCTACTTAAGATTAAATAGTTGTTTAATAAAGGGTTAGATGCTTTGTTTCAACTCTGCGATTATAATTCCACAACCTGAAATTTTTTTCCCCAGACTTTGACAAAATCTTACTTCAGAATATAAAGAACTGGTAAAAATTTAATGCGAATCAAAAATATATCTCAAAATTTTTATCAAATTAAAATTAAATTATAAAAGCTAGTATTATTTATTTAAAATTATTTGTGATAGATTATTCTGAATAGAAATATTTTATAGTTGCAAGCAAACTTCTATCGAATCATACGATTAGTTTCACAGCCAAAGTGAAACACAAAAACAGGAATGTGCTTGAAACCTAGATCACTTTTGCTAACTTTATAATAACAGTCATATTTTAAGGATGACAAAAAACTCATATTTCGATCGCTAAAAAATAAAATCACATTTCTATTTCAAATGATTATGTATTTAGATAATTATAATTATATTTTCTGAATTATTAAATTAGCATATTTAAAACGCACCGTTTCAAATGTAACATTTTTAATTTAATATACGATTACCCGATTGCAAAGACGAAAATTGTGATGGATCAATGTGCAGGAACCAGCACTAATATTTTGACACAAACATATTATTTAGAAAATTGATAAAATTGTCGATAATTTAGACTTCACTAATGTTTTTCAAAGGATTATCTTCCTTAGTACCAGTCTGCATTAGTACCAGCAGTTGCAGTAGATATTTTATAACACATTATTTAGAAAATTGATAAAATTGTCGACAATTTAGACTTCATTAATGTTTCTCAAAGGATATTCGAAATACGAAATAAAATAGGATAATATAGGATAAAAAAGGAAATACGAAATAAAATAGGATGCACCATCTTTTCAGGTAATATAAATTTTATTTATGTTACTTGCATTCAATCTATGTTAAATCATTTAACTTTGATGTGCAAAGCGAAGCATTTTTTCTCTCTCTGGCAGTTGTTAGAATGGAAAAATTCTTCAATGACGACAGATTGCCTTTCAGGTTTTGAATCTTCAGAGCTAGTGGGAGGAAATACGAAATGAAAGAGGATGCTCCATCAGAGAACCACCATGTAAGGAAGGAATAAGAAGAGTATTCTCAGCTTTATGCTAAATTTTTTTTCAGGTAATATAAATTTTATTTATATTACTTGCATTCAATATTTGTTAAATCATTTACCTTCATGTGTAATGCAAAGCATTTTTTTTCTCTCTGGCAGGTGTTAGAATGGAAAAATTCTTCAATGAAGACAGATTGCCATTTCAGGTTTTGAATCTTCAGAGCTAGTGGGAGGAAATACGAAATAAGAGAGGATGCACCATCAGAGAACCACCATGTAAGGAAGGAATAAGAAGAGTATTCTCAGCTTTATGTCAAATTTCTTTTCAGGTAATATAAATTTCATTTAATTTATCTGCATTCTATCTATGTTAAATCATTTAACTTTGATGTTCAACGCAAAGCATTTTTTTTCTCTCGGTTTGGCTATAGAATTTTAAAATTCTTTAAGGAAGACTGGTTGCCTTTCAGGTTTTGAATCTACAGAATTATTGAGAGGAAATACAAAATATAAGAGGATGCACAATCAGAGAACCACCTTCTAAGGAGGGAGTAATCATCTTAATCACTTCAGGTCCTGCAAAAGCAGAATGATGAGCTTCTTCAGGACGACACGCTACTGGAGCATACGCATTAAGGAGTACGTGCACGTAATACGGATTGAGCAGAATTTTTTCGTCAATTTTGCTTGCAACGAGATACCAGCAAAACTGAACAATTAAGCGATTGTGAAACCTAATAAGTTAATGATGAAATCTGTAAATACGATGAGAACATTTAAATAAGGCAAAACATTAATTTAAAACATTCAGGTGTGTTAAAATTAACTAGTTGTAGTACTATATCCACCAAATCTCACCCAAGAGTTTAGTCATGCTCTTCCTACCAAAACTCTATCAGTAATATATGGTTTTCAGAACAATATTTTTCAAAAAGCTTAAGAGATATGAATTATAGAATTCTGGGATTTTCCCGAATAACATTCCATTCCTCCATAGACTATTCTAGAATGTTCCTCACGTATTAAAGGTAAGAAACTTTTTTCCACCAAATACTGAATCGTAACTAGTTCTGATGACAAAACTTTGACAAAAGAAAGTATGTCTTTTTTTTGTTAGAAATTATGTTTTGTATAAATCCTAACATTTTCGGTGAAATATATATTTAATAAATATTTTTGCCTGGCAATACGAGAAGCCAGAGATATGTTACACTGTAGTATTAAAATAATAAATTGTCTCAATTTTTTCATTATATTTATTATAAAAATTACAAATAATGAATTTATTTCCTGGTTTGTTTTTCTATGCATGTTCCATTTAAATCTAATTTAAACTTTTTGAAACTAATAATAATATATTTTTGTTATTGATTCCAGAATTTTACTGTCAAAATTTGTCGACCATGTTTTCTACTTGAAACTCGTTACCGATTAATTTTTTCTACTTAATTTTATCAAAAGCATAAATAAATTAAATACAGAAAACAAATGAATGCAGTTAATTTTACACGTACTATTGATTACTCTACGCAATTACTTTTATTTAAAACAGTCGAAAGCAGTATTAAAACAAACGATTTTTTTATTTCACTGAACGATTCAAAATCCGATTCTAAATTATTAAATATAGATTTACTTTTTATTTTGATTTTACGGAATGGTTGTAGCTCTACCAAAAATTTGTCTCCACTGTGCTTTGCCTCTGTCTTTAATTAAGTAAATATTCTTGTGACTTGAGAGACGCTTTCAAATTTGAAAATATTTAAAAATTAATAAATGTTAATTATAAAAAAAAATGCTCCTTTTGAAGGACTTGAGTTAAGTATAAGACACAGTGGAGCGAATGTTAACTTTTTTGAAATAATTCTTCTTCGTCATTATTTTTTTTTCTCATTCAATTAAAATGCGGAAGCATTTTTAAATTAAAATCGAAAATCATTTTTTCATGAAGCAATTTTGAATGATAAAGAATCAGTTTTCCATCCGAATTAAAAAAAAATAGATTAAATTACTTTGGCAACTTTAGTTACACAAAGAACCTCGTATCGTAGAAAAAATTTTTGGATGAAATAATTGTGTTTCTTATTTTTTTTCTTCCTTCAATCGATTATTTAAAACATGCGGTTACTATGGCAGCAAAATTTATTCTGCTGTTTGGTTTCATCAGGATATTTCACAAAAATATTATTAATCAAAACAATACTGAGAATACTTTTGAAGATTGTATCTCAAAATCCAATCAAAGAAGTAAAGGAATATGAAGTTGAACTTTATAAAAATTTATTTTTTGTTATTCTATTCACCTAAGCTATATTTATTCTTTTGAATAAATGGAACTATTACCTATAGTGCATTTTTCACTAAATTTTATTATATTACGATGCTATAGTTTTTTATTTCCTTTATTTTGTAAAAGCAATCTTACATTTAAAATACTTAAGCTATGAAAATCTGTTAAATATTGTTTGTTAAATACAAATATTTAAAGCTCAAAGTAATTATGGAAACTTTGTATCTTTCGATTATGACTGAGAGTTAATGTTTAGTTATTTGTTATTTTTTACAGCTTAGTTGGATAAACTTTCGTTAACTATAGATGATCAGTGAGCAAAAAAATAAACGGTCCACCCTGAAAAACGTTTGATCTAATGATCAGATTTTCCCGTTCTGGAACTCAATTTAAGTGATTCGTGGGGGGGGGGTTAATTAAGGCAAACGATAATTTAAGTTAAGAAATCAGACACAAAAACTTTCTCGGAATAAATATACCTTTTTTCAACGGATTCGGATAATCCAGATTCCAATCATTTGGTCAGGAGAGCAATTAAAAGTTCGAACCACTTAATGTTAATTTTACTTCTTACGTATTTCACCTTATCTCGAGAACTTTTTAAGTGAATTGAAAAATTTTTGCTCACAATTATAAAGCTTGTTTATCCAAAGATAACTTCATGCAAAATATCACTTTTACTAAATATTTAATATTTTTGATTCTTTTATTTAATAACATTCGCAAATTTTTTTTTTAATTGCGATGTAAACAAATTTTTGCATCATTTTAAAAAATGTTAAGACTTGGGTTCAAACTTTGGATTGCTCTCCTGACCAAACTATTGGGACCATATTTCCCAGATTGTGGCTGTCCCCTATAATTATATAGTCAAAAATTCGAATCCTTTGAAAAAATGGAATGTTTATTCAGAGAAAGTGCATTTTCGTGTGTGATTTTGTATTTAAAATATCGTTAGCACTAATTTTTACCATATTTGAGGTCCCACTTTCGAATCATTAAGATTGTGTTTCAGTGCGTGAAGATCAGATCATTAGATTAAAAGTTATTCAGGGTGGTTCGTTTATTTTTCTGCACACTGTGCATGATGCTTCATAAACATCATTTCAAAATGCATATTTTTCGCATCCTTCACATATATATCAGGACAAAAAGTAACGCAAATTAGTGTTTGCATAGTGAACGAAACGATATTGAAGTCTGATAAATTCCAATTGAGTACTTGTAAGTCTAAAAGAAGTGAAATAATTATGCCTAATCATGAGATTTAATTCAGATTTAATTGGATTTCAAAACGATGACTTGCATGCATTTTGCATTCAGAAGGAAATCAACTTACGCATTTGTGTCAATTGACTTCTTCAAATACCACTATTTACCAACCATGTTGCAATTTGCAAGTATTCAATTAAGGATTGCTCAAAACATAAAATCGAATTTAATAACTTTTGATCTAATCAATTGATTGTTACGTACTAAGTTGCAGTTTTGATGGAACAGACTTAACTTAAATGTTCTAATGAATTTGTACAGATGACATATTAAAAACCAAGTAAGAAATCATATGCAAATACTTACTTTTTCTGAGCAAACATGCCTTTTTTCATTCTTACACTAAATACATATGGGGTAGCTGCTGTCTTAAAAGTATGATCCCAACAGTTTAGTTGGATTTCATTCGAAAGTTTGGGTTTCTTAGTGTTGATTTTAAAATGTTGATAATAGACAACAGATGTTGTTCCTAAAGTTGATAGTATCAACAGAATGATAACAAAGGTTATTTAGGGTGGAATTTTCAATTCTCAAGAAGTGTCGTTTAAAACTACAAAATTTTGTCAATTAAAATTATGAAGTTAGAATTTTTTACCATTATTAAAATGAATAATCATAAAAATTATGAAAGACTTGTAATAAATAATTATAAAAATTATGAAAGACTTGTAATAAATAATTATAAAAATTATGAAGGACTTGTAATAAATAATTATAAAAAACCATACCTAAATTTTTTTACACAGATCTTTTTTTTTTACATATCTTTAGATAACAGAAACTATCTTTTTCTTAAAAGAACTCGAAAATAAATCCTACTTTTGTACCTTGCTATTATATTGTTTCTATTATGGATAAAATTCCTATAGATTGTAAAAAATTATAAAATTTTGCAACAAAAATTTTTGCGAACATTTGTAATACGGTAAGTATTATGACAAATCGTAACATAACGAGTGTGAGGAAAATGGTAACCGACATTAATTTGTATTCAAATAGGAAACTATTCGACTTGATGCTTCTAACTTGGAAAAATGTCACAAATAATTTGTAAAACTTCAATAGGGGAGAGTGGGGTCAATTTTAACAGGGTATGATTGTAACAGAGCAGCAAAAATTTCGAGTGTCGGGTTCTAGATTTGGTTCCTAGGTGGCGCACAAGGTGTATTTAATAAATCTACTTGTACACCCCTGCTGGCAACCATTTTTATGTACTTTGATGCACTTTGGAAAGAGTTACATCACAAAAGATATTTTCACGCTATGTAAGTACTTTTTTTGGAATATTATATTGTAACAAAGTAATTTTGTTTAAGGAAATAAAAATTATTAACCGAATATGTAAGTGGACACCTTAATTAACATTTCAATAAAAAAAATTAGTTTTGTCAATTAACCAGCATTGTTTTTAACAAATGAAGCTGAAATGGTGTCTTGGGGACGATTGTAACAACAAGGGATGATTGTAACAGCTGAAAATAAAAAATTAATACTAATAATATATAAGATTTTTGTTAGTTAAAAATAGTTAACTGAAAAATGTTACAATTGACCCCAATCTCCCCTACTTTGAAACAGAAAAAATTTGCGCTTTGAAATTTTTAACAAAACTTCATTGAAAAATATCATTAAAAAAACTAATTGAAAAATTCATTTAAAAAAACAAAACAAATTTTGCAAACTGAATTACATAATAAGGATAATTACAGAGATATTATTTGCGGCGAAAACAATAAGATAAAGGATAGTATTATGTTCTTGTTTTAACACTAAGCGGTTTTAGCTTAAGAATATTCCGTACAGTTTTTTCAGATTACCATAAACTTCATGGAATAAAATTTCACAACCAATGAAACTCTCTTAATGAAATGTAAAAAAGATATTAAACCCGCGATAAAAGACAGAAAGGAAGTGTTTTTGGTGCAAAACTTCTTGTCGTAAAAGCAGCGGCCCTTATGTGATTTGTTTTATTACTCTCCGGTGGCGAACTTGATGGGTTAGTTTGGCATTTTATTATGACATTTGTAGCATCATTATAAATCAATGAATTTGTAACTAGAATCTTTACATGGATTTACTGAGAGATAGAGTTGTTTATAGCAGAATTAGATAGTAATATTCTTTGTTCGATGTTTAAAATGATTTTATTAAAGTAAAGAGTTAAGGAGCGTTTTAAGAAAATCGATTATTATTGTTTTTCACATCGAAAGTCGGTTCCTTATCATTAATTCGAACAACTTTTCCATGTTTCCTAATTTTAAGACGGTAAAAAAAGAGGAAAAATTTTATCCTCCATAGTAAATATTTTCCAAAATTATTATTAGTTAATGTGTACAGTCCGCAAAAAAAAAAAAGATATCACCCTGAATAACTTTCGTTCTAATGATCGGATTTTCACGAACTAAGCGTCAATCTTAATAGTTCCTGGGGGTGACCACAAATACACTAATTAATTAGTGCTAACTA
>NC_092209.1:28658122-28714146 GCF_043381705.1 Parasteatoda tepidariorum | reverse complement strand
TGCAAATTCATTATCGTTAGTTTCAAAAGCAAATTCTGAAAAATTTAGAATTTTGTTACGGTTTAATCTAGACAAATCATTTGGAAATAAAAGTTTAAATAATAATTTAATTTTGTTTGCCTTCGTTACTTTAATTGACGTTTGAACCACATCTATTTCTTTTAAAAACATTTTAAAAGCAGTATAAATGCACAATATCATAAAAAAAAAACAATATAAATACTAAAATGCATTTCATATTCTACTGTAATTACTCCTTCAAATATACGTAATAAAAAAATTTATTCTAAAATATGCAATAAAAATTATTCATTATGAAGGAGAAAAAAAAAATATGCAGATGTTCACGGGATTCATTTTTGTCACACTTCGAAAAAGAAAATAAATCTTTTTCCTATAAAGGAATTTTCCATAGGAGCAAAAGCTCCTCTAATTTTTCGAATAAAAAACGCGCACATAATTGGTTTTCTTCTTCTATGTTTTGATTTCACAACACTTTTTTTTATCACTCGGTGCCGACTCACTACACTTTTTTCTTTTTTTTCCCACAACATCATGATTAGGACTTTTCTAAAACACCAATCCGCATAAATCTCACACTTCCATTGTGTTTCTTGGGCACTAACAGGCAGTGTAGACACAAACGTTTTCCTGACTGTGACACAAAATCCTTAATCACTTTCAGCATTCTAGTAGCGGCGCATGTACCAGAACTGGTACCGTAAAATCACCGATGAAGCAATTTTTCTCCCGGGTGGTGGCCAAGTTGGGAGCCAAGGTGGGAACCCCAATGGAGTTGAAATCCATTGGGGTTTCCCCGCGCAGGTTCGTATCCTGCCGGCTTATAATATGCGGTGTATTTATATATATATATATAATAGATTCTTGATATTGTGTTAGTTCAGGTAACAAATTTCAAAAGAAATTAAAATTTTTATTATAATTGGGACCAAATATATCCAAGATAAAAATCCATTGAAAAGAGAGCGAGTCGTTAAAGAACGCAAGTTATCTGGTAGGCCAGGCATGCTCTTTGATTAATTATTTTTAATTTTTGTACGTAAAACGTGCTTATCTGGAATTGAATTTCAAACAAGTTTCATTGTTACTAGTACTTCTTAAAGTTTTAAACTTAAAAAATCTGCAAAATATTCATAATATTTCACATTAACGAAAATTATGAGCCTCCAAGTTACTTTAATGTTCCAAAGTTAGCAAAATTCAGCTTTGCCCTAACAGAAGTTGAGGACATATTTCTCTTGTTGTCGTACTGTATTGTGTAGTCGGTGCAACATCTTTCTCGTGATTGCAAGGTACCTGATTCGATTCCCAACTATGAGGATCAGCTCTAATATTATTTATAAGTAACTTGTTCATCCCTGCATTTTTCCTCTGCGTATTTATAGCATATTTCAATTGTAATTATATTCTCAACACTATCATCGAGCTTACTTAGAACATATTTAAATTTAAGACATCTGCCGCTTTAAAAATATTTACCTTAGCTCTATCAATAACACGGTACGGTGCGCGTATAAGCAGACCATACCGCGTATTGGAAACAATTGGCGAAAATTTCTATTGGCGTTAAAGGAGTGTTCTCGACAATCGCCAAACAGCTGTGCTCTTTGTTTTTGTTTTGTTTTCGATATCGCGTATCTATCATTCACCAAGTTAGATATGGATATATTACATAGTTTCAATGAAGCGGATCTTCGTAAAAAATTCTCGTATGTCGTGACCAAAAATGATGGGAAAATAATGGAAATCCGCTCTTCTATTAAGTCACATATATTAAGTAATAATTTGCTACTTTTTTAATTACTTAATCCATTTAACAGTATTTAGGAATGTATAAATATATATTACGTGTGATCGTTACAGAATAACCTGTAAGCAATATGTTTAAATAAAATACGTTTAAAATTGTGCATTATATTAATTGTATTTATTGTTCTAATATTGAAAGAGTATCAAGGTATCTATAACCTCCGTAATAACTGTAGTATTTACGGACTTCTATATATATTAAGAAATTGAATCAATTTTTCACGAAATTTAAGATCTCATCTCATTGTAAAAAAAATAATTCAATAAATACTTTTTTTACAATAAATGCTTCTAGTAATGAAACAAACGCTTTCAAACATAATTTATTATGTAGTTTCACTCAAACTTGTTTTAAGATTCAGGTAAACTAAGTTTTTAGTCTGAAGTTATAAAAAAAAAAACACAGTCAAAACTCACATTATAACTTACAATTGTTTTCCTAATTTAATTTTAATCAATTCTCATTAATTCAGATAAAATTAGATATCATTTTTAATGACACTCAAATATTTTTATAGATTCAGATTTAGTTTAAGATGAATAAATATCATTTAGAGTTTAAAACTAGTGACATAGGTCAAGAAAAATCCCTTCATATGTACATTTTTTTCTTCTTGAAATGAATTGCAAATATATTTCTTTTGCATTAGTGAATGTCCGATTAATTTGAAATTTTAAAAATATCGATTATTTGATCTGCAAAAAATGATTACTTTAACGCATGATAACATTTATGAATACTCTAATTTTTTTCCTAGTAAATTATATCTCTTTGTTAATTTCTAAAAAAAATCTTCATAAAACAGTTCACATTATTCTTTTATCAAGATTGAATTAATAGAGAATATCACTAAAATAAAACAGGTTATGTTTTCTTACAATAAAAGTTAAATTGAATTAATTCTTTAGAATAGCGCTCCAATAAAACGTGGTATTAAAATGTTAAGTTATTTTTTGTGATTGGTTCATTAATAAAATATTTTATTTCTTCGCAAATACAATTCCTGTAAAAAAATTAAAATATTAAATCTGTTATATCAAAAAGCAAGTTCGTTTTATAAAATATAAATTATTGCATTTAATAAAATAAAAATACAGCGTATTTGTAAAGTGATCCTAACAAAAAAAATGTTTTTTCTTTTTCAATTCTCAACAAAAAAGAATTCGTGAGTTATTTTTACAAAAATTTATTCATCACTCACTTACAAATTAATTTTCTGATGGACAACACGAGCTTACAGAATAACGCAAGTTGCATGAAAAAAGTTTTCTTACATTCAGGTGAAAATAATATATATATGGGTCATTCTCACGAAAACTGTCATTTTTCAGTTCATAAAATCCCAAAAAAGTAAAGTGAATAAAAAGCTCTGAAACTTTTTATATTAATAGAAATATGTAATGGCATTATAAAGAAAGTATATATCCTATAAAATATACTTAATATTTAAATTAATTAATTTTTTAAATAATTAATTTATAATTAATTAATTTATAATAATTAATTAATTAATTTAATAAATAAATAAATTAATTTAATAAATTAATTTATTAATTTTTTAATTTATTTTTCAAATTAATTAATAAGTAAATTAATTATTTTCACTATTTAAAAAGTGAGGGAATGACACTAATAGTGAGGGAATGATATTTTATTTTAATACATGTTTTTATCTAAGTTACATCTACCTAAAGTTTGAAAATGATAACATACTAAGTATATCTAATATTTATTATAATTTAGTCTTATATATTTAATAGTTTTTACAGGTTTGGGAAATAAAATTGGCTGGCACGATTGAACAAAAAAAAATTTAATAATATACTCATCTTGAATCATTCCCTCACTTCAGCGTCATTCCCTCACTTTATACACTAGTGAGGGAATGACGAATTCAATAAAATTTAAAAATAACAGTTAGGCCTAATTAATTTCTGAAGTCAATCACATACAATTATATTCATACAAGAAAGCAACATATAATTATCCACTTTCTCGATGAAGTTGTATTTTATTTTACTCTAAAAAATGACATGAGGGAATGACAAATGTAAAAAATTTTACCTGGTTTGATTCATTCAAATTTATTCCACAGCAAAGCTTCTTTAAGTTGAAGATGGAAACATACTGCAATTTTGTTCTATGATGCCAGTTGTTAACTTCTGAAGTTTTTATTAAAATATTTTTATTCTAAGAAGATTGCAGGTGATAAGAACATTGTTGTGAGGGAATGACGCGAAACACTGGGGACAAAGTTTAAAATAGTGCTGTGTTAATATTTTTATCAGAAATTAAATTTAAAATTGATTTTCTGAATTCTATATTTCAGTATTCTGAAATAAAAAACACGAATTTGTAAAAAAAAAAATTTTATTTCAGTAACAATTTTTTTCTTTTTTTAAATCAGCAGTGGGGACAAGTGAGGGAATGACATATTGGTATATTTTAATTACCTAAAATAAATAAAAAATAAAAATTGATAATTTTATTTTTATTCTTTTGTTAGCTTGCATTCTGCAGGACACTTTCCCTGAATTTTTTTTTTTCGTAAGCTGTAAAACAGACATAAAATATACTGGGGACATGAAAATGACTGTTTTTGTGAGAATGACCCATATATTCTTCAAAAAACTATAATTCCAATTAATTTCTAAAAGAGATAGGGCGAATAACTTATTTTGAAAAACTGAAATTTTAACGAAAAACACCTGCAGAAGCATTTATTAATTTATTTACCTTATATTATTCATAATGGCTAGTCGACGAGGAGAAAAAGAATATCGAATTGTGGTTTAGGTTAATGTAATTTCGTTCTCCCACCACATTTACGCGTTATCATCGCCAATTCAAACTGCAATCGCCAAGTTTCCAATCCGTGGTATGGTCCGTTTATACGCGTACGGTACGTTTATTTACGTCGCACTAGAGCTGCGCAATTGGTTATTGGCGACAAACATCCCTGAGGACGATCTGGAGACAACCTACATACATCACATCACAGGGAGGACACATTCCCACATCTTCTCCATCCATCCAAAGTTCGTAATTTTTGCCAGAACCAGAGCACGATTAATCTCCAATCCAGTACCACCAGGTGTATTGATTTGTTATGGGAACTTGGAGGGCCTTGTGACCCCAACAGATTTAGCTTGAACCAATCGCCATTTTGTATATCAGTTGGAGGGGATGGAACTCTCGACCCCTCGGACATAAGCCCAACGCCCTACCAGCAAGACTATCCCGGCTAGATATACACGCATAGTCTCTAATACATATATAGTCCCGACGATGGCTGGTCAATACGAATTCCGCATCCGGCTTGCACCGACCACAGTGTTGACGTGAAATATCCTTAGTGTTAGACGGATCATGGGTTAGAGTCCCCTTGTCGTCAGGCTAACCATGGGACGTTCTCGTTGTCTTCCTCTCCATGTAAAGCAAATGCGGCTTAGTTCCATCAAAAAGTCTTCCACGAAGGCAAATTTCTCCCAATACTTGATCCAGGAGTTTCCTTGCTTTCTGGATTGGGTTCAAAATTACAAGGTTACGGAGTTGAACATTAGTAGTCTTAAACCCATAAAATTGGGTCGGCTGTTCAACGACGGTTATAAAATACAAAATAAAATAGATATACAGTTTAATAGATATACAGTCGAACATTTATACAGTTTCCCGTTTAATCACCGAATTCTAGCTAAGGTGAGTGAGTGGGTGGGTGACCACTTTGATCAGCCTGCAAAAAAATTATGAAGTGCTCGACTTCGCGGGAGATCTATTCCCTCAGCAGAGGATCAAAATTGTGATGACGTGCCTTCGAATCATCCTGAGGGATGTTTCCTAAACCTTCGCCAATAGTCTACTGTGCAGCTCTAGTGCGACGCAAATAAAGTAACGCTACTACTACATTTACTTTAGAGCAAATAGTCATAAAACTTGTGTCGACAATTACACTATATTTTTGCTTGTATTAGCAACTGTCTATCAACATAGATCTTAACTATTTCAGTGGTCTAAGTAAACCCTAGATACAGTAAAATTTGCGTTCGTGTTTTCAATCCGCCCAGGAAGAAAGTCAATTATTTTTATAATTTTTTCTAAATTGAATAATTAGTTAAAGTCTATTTCAATCAGTTTTTGTTTCAATTGAATACAAAAATAAAATTATTTTTACTACCCTTCATATACATTTAAGTCGACATGAAACTAAATCTATATGCTTGATCATTTACTGATTTTTCAAGTTTTAAAAACTTAAAAAAATTTATTAAATATTTGTTAAATTTTCTTATTTGCTTATCATATATTTAGTTAGAAATTTAAAATCAGTTTAATTTGAAGAACGTCGAAGAGTTTTACTTAGATTAAGGAATATAATTAATAAAAAATAATAGCACAGCAATAAGTTATGTGCATTTATCATACTTATTTCGATTTAAAAACTAAAAAAGTAGCTATCGCTCATTATATTTAGCAAATTTAAATTCAATCTTATATATTAAAATATAGTGAATAACAACACGTGGCTTTACAAAGATAAAAGAATTTCAAGTAATATTATTTTATAAATTAATTTCTTCGGTTTTTTTAAAAGTAAAATACAATTGCAGAAAAATACATGGTTTTA
The DNA here is from genome assembly GCF_043381705.1 of Parasteatoda tepidariorum. Taxonomy (NCBI): domain Eukaryota; kingdom Metazoa; phylum Arthropoda; class Arachnida; order Araneae; family Theridiidae; genus Parasteatoda; species Parasteatoda tepidariorum. The sequence goes on along the minus strand of NC_092209.1, from coordinate 28,707,691 downwards.
TGCATACTAAAAATGTGATATAACAATTGATATGAACTTTATTGTTTTCAGAATATAGATTTTAAGTTCTGTTGTTTTAATTTTTGATTGTTATATGATTGTATTTATTGTAAAAATTGTTTAGACAAAAAACCCTTTAAATACTTTTTGTCAGTACTTTCAGTATAGATTAATCTGAATTTTGTTTCTTTAATTTAATTTTTAAATCCAAATAAGAAAAATTTAATTAGATAATACTTACATATTTTCTGAATCTAAAATGGTGAATTGTTTTTTGAAGATCGAAGTCAACAAGCGAGGAATATTCTAAAAACTTTCTGATTTTCTTTTCTTTTTACCAGTCTCTAAAATAGCACAATAACACTTTTCTTCGTCGAATTTTTCTTTTGTTTACTTTACTTCCTGTGTCGGTCAAAATCCAATTTCTGCTGTTCTCACAATATACCCTGCAGTGTTTGAAAGAAAGTTTCGAATTTTTGAAAACAAAAAAATCTACTCTTAGATCGATGAAACAGATATTGAAATACGACAAGTTTTATTGACACTCACACAATCGTTTGCAAATAACAGTTAATAAAAATATGAAGTCTTAATTTTCTTTTTAATAAATAAGAATGAGTGAAAGCAGAATCGTCTGCTGGATTTTAAAAAATTTACATCCAAAGATTTAATTAATCGATTTCCTTTTTTTCGTGATGTTAAAAATAAATCAAACTCTCTGCAATGTAGCATCGTTTTTTAGATCTCTAATTTTGTATTTCGTATAAGCTTCACGTTTTTACTCAAAAAGGGAAAACACAAACTTTTGAAGTTTATGAAAAATTGAAAAACTGTGGTCTTAAAAAAAAAAACTCTTTCACTTCATTGTAGTGAATTATATTATCTCTAATCTCATAAAACAAATTGGAAATAGGATTAATAGTTGCTGTTCATGTATGAGAAGAGTTTGAAAAATACGTTTTTTTAGAAAACGCATTTTACGTTCTCAACGGTTTATTACACCGTGCTTCTAATGAATGAAAACCAGTTTCTCTTCGTTTTAGCACTGTAAGAAGCAAGTAAATATTTTTCAAACAAAAAAAGAGAAAAAAAATGGTTCAATGAAAATTTTTTGAAAAAAAAATATTTCTTACTTTTTTATTTCTTAATTAATTCTTCATTCCATACTCTTAAAACAAACTAAGATAGCATGTAAATTTCGGATTTTTCCGAAAAGTTCTTTTTGTATACATGCAAACAAAAAGAAGCTAAGTACTATGTTTATAAAGCAATTCTTATTTTTATAATTGTAAAAGTTTTCTTTGATTTAAAGTATTTGATGTTTTTGATTACATAAATACATTTAAAGCATGCATTAATTAATTTATTTATACAATAATTTGTTTCAAAAGCGATTTTTAACATTAAAATTTTTTTTCCCGTCTGTTTTTGCACTGTGCAGTACATTCTGTATGTTAGCCAGAACATGTTAGAGAGATTCGAAAAATAAGCTTGAACAAAACTTTTTTAATAATAAATAAGTGAAAAGAAATAATAACATAAATTTTAGTATTTATAACGAAAACAAAACTGGTCGTTATATATAAGTTAAAGCGCGATGAAACGAGTACAACATACGTAAGGTCCGCTATTACGTAAAGTTTTTATGCCACGGTTAATATACTAATATTAAAGATAAGAAAATTAGAGATTTATAACTTTGTTGAGAGATAGCATTTTTCTGCTCGTTAAGTGACCAATATTTTACAAAAAGTTATATAAAATTAAAGAATTTTTTACTTTCGGTATCAATCAAGAAAAATAAAAAATTAATATAATTTCCCCATAATTCACTCTTACAATCTTACCACTTCACGTGTGGATAACCACCAGTCAAGTTATGTCTCTCCTTTTCCAAAAGTAAATTTCAAAAAATTCCGCCGTACACACCGTTAAAATTTTCATTCTTAAATCACGGTAAAATAACCAGAAGCAGTTCGTCCATGGAATTAACCGTATAGCTTATGGTAAAGAACATTTTTACCGTTACGGATTTGAAACCGTTTAAAAATAGTATGGTTATAAGCCCATGAAAACTAAACAATACGGTTTTTTAACCATAGATTACAACTAGTATGATTTCAAAACAGTAAGAAAGGAATTTAACTGGACATTGAAGTTAGGCTTTTCATTAGGTATTAGGCATTGGAGTTAGGTTGTGGTTGGGTTGTGTTTTATCAAATGAATAGTGGGATGTGGCTTAATTCCTTTATCTGGTTGTTTCACTAATTGTAAGAGATGGAAAATATTATACTTTTTGCAACAAGCAGCTTTATGGTGCTGCCATCTACGCTTGAAGGAGACTGGAAACTCTTCATGTGTTGAAGGGAATATTGTGGTATCAACGCTGGGATTCGAACCCCCGTTCTATCGGTCATGAGATTGCCAGACTAGCCCTCTCGAGTAGTACAAATCTCTAAGGAACTAATTGGCTTCAATAGGTGGGCTTAGGTGATGCGATAAAATTCTGGTTGCTTAACCGTATTAGGTGAAAGCAGTTAAAAAACTGTTTTTTTTTCACAGTTAACAGTTTGAATACCATCTTATATATGGTTATTTGACTGTTGTGTTTGAATTTGATAAAACAGCAATTAAATAAATTGTTATTTAACCATTTTTTCAGAGAAATTTCAAACAGTGCACTTCAAAAGATTAGGCCCTTTGTTAACTACATATCTTAACATACCTCCTTATTTCCTGTTGAAATCAATAATCAGCGTAATTGATGATGTCGTAGCTTTACTTTAAACGTAACACAGTACTAATTCAATACAACTTAGTTTTAACTTTGAAATAATGAAATAAAAATCTTAAAAACTACATTTTTCATAGAAGACTTAAAAAGAGAAAATAATTTAATTTTTGACAGGCTTAAAACTAAAAAAGCAACGTGTGAAGTTTTTGCTCTGTTTATGAGGAATGCGGGTTTATGTGAATTAGCTATGTTATCCATTCAACATATTTAATGACAACACTTTCACTGTAAATAACATATCAAACGGAATGCGATCTACAGGGCGACTGCTATCAATCACGTCACATACTATCTCTGGTGTACTTACATCATATTATACCCAACGTAACTTAGCATCGCCGACCGCCATTTGTCGGAATAAAAGGATATTACTTACGACTATTCATATACTACACAACGCGCTTTGCTTTCAAAAAACACAGGATAATTATCGGTTGTGACGGATGTTTATCACGTTCTGTGACTTAAATAAATAAAGTTAGTTTCTCTTATTTCATCTAGTTGAAAAACGTAGTTTTAAAAGTTTTCATTTTATCATTTTAATATCCGTATTTCATTCTTTTTGGTAAACAGAATAAGCGTCTCAAAGTTACGAGACTTCCCTCTCTCCATTTACAAAAATATTGCTTAGTTTCCCTCGACAGTATATTTCAGTGTAAAGTTCAAATATGCTGGTGTGGAAAAAGAGTAAGATATACGGAAATGGAGAGGGGGAAAGTATGGAGAGTGGGGAATTCGAGTAATCTTGAGATACTTACTGTACTAAATAAAGAGGTGTTTATGTCGGCAAGATAACTTATATCATCATCAAGTGCAGAATTTCAGTTTTAAGTACTCTATTTTGTCGGAAAATGGGCGAAAGTAGGCTTAATTTCTTTCGGCGATAAATTCTGTTTATGGAGATTAAGTATGAATTGAAACTTGTATTGTTTTCCAGCACAAAGCTCCAATGGAGAACTGATAACTACGATTTTCGATTGACGATTAAGTCTGATTGTAATGGTTGAGAAACGATTAGAAACTTGCATTGTTTTCTGGAAAAAAACTTCTGTAAAAGTTTGAGTGCTCTAGCTAGTCAATTAGGGGTCGTAATTTAAATCGCAAAATTTCATCCTAACATACTGCCGTGCAATGGAAAAATCAATGTGACTAAAATTGAGATTTTTACGTATCTGGTTTGATTGAGATTGAGATTACCTGGTATTTTTGTATAATAAGCTACATATTGCAAAAAAACGTTTTTTGTCAAAAAAATATTTTGTTTTATCAGTTTTCTGAAATTCTTTTGCTGTGCTCATGTTATTAGCAATGGAAAGAAAATAAACTTAAGCCACTTTTCATGAAATCTATCAAGAAGCTTGTTTTTTTTTATTACATAGCAGCAGCATATACGAACGAAGATTTATAAAAACTGCTTTTATTATTTAATAAATAACATGCATAATGTGAGGCTTATTACTTAGTTCAAAATGCATTAATTCTTCACTGAACTTAAAAAGCAAAATTTTGTTTTGTATAATACCGAACAGATTTAATTAAAAAATTATAATTTTTTTTCATAAAGTCAACAAAAACTTTTTTTTGTCATTTTTTAAAAATATTTCAGCTGCGTGCTGCAGAATTTTCGGTGATATTTTTCAAACGATTCAATATGTTCATGTATGAGATTCTTCAAATATCTAATGACACATAATAAAGGGAAATAACATTTATTTCATGACACAGAACATAAATACAGCTGTATATAGTTTAGAAAACAAATAGACGACACAAAATCACCAAGAACGCCAAGTGAACGTGAACGCCAAGAAAGCCGCCTTTTAATTTTGGCAAGAACGCCAATATTTAAAGGTGGTTGCCTAAATCTGAGATTTACATTTCCTTTGATTTTCGAACCAATATAACTACAGTCATAAAAAAAGATGTCTAGGTATAGTAAAGTGATAATATATTCCTTCAACTACCACTTACATTGACATCTGGTGGATTTTTAGAGAAAAAAAACGCTCTGCTTGTAAACAGTGCGAAACGCAAGGACAAGTCAAATTCAAAATATAAGGACATTATCGATCTCATGTGAACATTTGACTAGAAATCAAGCCTTAAAATAATTAAATCTAAATAAACTTTCTAGTAAACATTTTTATTGACTATAGAACAGGAAATTCTATCGTCTGAAAAAATTTTAAGTTTGGGAGTTATTTTCAGCATTGTAACGTCAAGAAATATGGGAAAATTAATCTTTATAGCTTCCACGCTAGTTTTTGTCGTTATCACAGTTTTAGTGTAAAAAATTTGGTGATTTTACCCTTTTTTCATTTATTTGTGATGCACTGAGTAAGAACTTTCAGAACTCAGCATAATTGTTTTGTACTAACACTAACGAACGAGTAGCGCTTCAGTATAATCCAGCCACCAAGCATATTTTAACAACTACAACTAATGCCAAACAGTATAATCTCTCCGAACGGTGGGCAAAGTGTTAAGTTGAATAGTGACAGGTTGTAAGCAACTTTTGTTTGACAATACAAGAAATCTATATTTCAATTTTTATAGTATGCTTCGTACGGCGAGCTATTGAACTGATGGTAATACTATTGAGTCTGTTCTATACTTGAAAAAAGTGCCATCTGTTGCTATAAAAATCGTTTTATAAATTCATTAAAAAACCAATGTTATAATGTTTTTGACGGGATGTAGGCAACTCTAATACATATCTCTAAATATATATTTCAATTTCTATCGAATGCTCCGTAGGGCGAGCTATTGAACTGATGGAAATACTATTGAGTCTGTTCTACGCTTGACAAAAGCGCCATCTGTTGCTATAAAAATCGTTACATAAATTTTTTAAAAAAACCCAATGTTAAACCATTTCGAAGATGCTCATCGAAATTTGGAAATTTTTTACCAAAATTAATCAAGGCGACTCATAATTCCATAACTTTATAATTTTGAGCACAATTTAGAAAACCAATGCAAAATTCAATTCTTAAGTCAAGTCTTGAGAATATTCACATTCATGATAATGAATGCGTATTCTTAAGATTCAGTAGATCACGTCACGTGTATATATATATATATATATATATATATATATTAAACAGCCGACCCTTTGGGTTTACGGTTACTAATGCTCAACTCCGTAGCCTTGTAATTTTGAACCAATGCAGAAGACAAGGAAACTCCTGGATCAGTACCCCTAGAGGTGTTGATCTGTCACGTGAACATGGAGGGCTTTGCGACTCGACAGATATAACGTGCATCAGTCACCATTTACTACAAGGGGAGTCTCCAGCCAGCCGGGATCGAACCCACGAACTCTTGGACATGGGCCCAGTGCCCTACCAACCAGGCTATCCCGGCCTCGCGTGGATATAGGTTTATTTTACAGTTCTGCATAAAACAAACCAATATTTGATTTATTCAAATAGGAAAACCACGAAAATCTAACGTCGTTAACCGGACTGTGAATGCATCCTCATATATGATCGTTGGATTTCCTATTATATCTAAATATCCTCTAATGCAAGGATAATACATCCAAAATATCACGATTTTGAGAAATATCACTTAAGGGAGCTAGCTATTTTGCATAACCGCGGTGTTGTAGAACGAGAAAAAACTTCAAATTAATTAGCCATCCTGATGAAGAGAGCGTAAATCGAGCGTTCGTTAACGAGATAAGAGAGCTAACTCTAATGTACGTTTCATATGCTTACCGGTTCACACTTAGTCGTTTTACTATAACTAGACACTTGTTTTTTGACTGAAGCTCTAACTGTTCGAAAATTATTTTAGTGCTTTTTACACAGATACAATTCAGTAAAGATATATTATATAATACATTATTCCATTTACAATTAAGAAAACAAATACTAATGTCAACATAAGGTCGTGCCAAATATGAAAGCTCTTAGAGAAATTATGAATTGTGTAAACAAGTTTGTTCCTGTCGCTTTAAGAAAATAACAATTTCGAAGATTAGAAGGTTTTCAGTTATTTAACAATTCTGATTTTTTTAATGCAAAAATACTATACATTATATTTTTCACCACAATGTATCGTCATTTTTTGTAAAACGTGCAATCCTATAAATTCAAATCGTTGCGGAATATATTAGGAAAGTTGTTATAAAAATATGAGGATCGTTTATTTTTCTCAAAATTTGATACAAATTAATAAAAAATTTAATTATTATCAGTTTTACGAAAGTTCAATATACCGTTTTGTAGGTTAATTTTTTTCCCTCAAGAAAATGAAAAATCCTAGAAACTTTTTTCATGAACATTATTTTGCTAAAACAACGCAGAACATCGCAATGATGGAAATTATGCCAAGATGCCATAAAAAAGAGCGTATTTGACGCTCTTCTGACGTAGTTTTGTTACTCCGAAAATTTTGCCTCTCGAGATATGTCCTTTAAAAATGAAAAGCCAGAATTTCAGTGAATGAAAATTTCATTTTAAACGTTAACTTTTTTGCGTACATTCTTTAAAAAAGTTATTTTTAATTAAGATGTTGTCAGGTGCCTTTAGAAATTGCTGAGCTTTACTCATTTATTTCAAATCGATGACACATCCTATATTCTTCAGTTAAGATTCGAAACTATTTCAACATGAAATATAATTAAAAATTTACACAACTGCACGAATTTCTTATATTCAAATGTACAAAAGAAAAATATTTCATTTATTTCTTCTAATGCAAGCATGAAATATTATTTTATATAATTTATAATATATTCTATTATATTAATTCATTAAAAAATAATAAACCTTAACAAATAAAAGTTTCATCTAAATTTCTAAATCAGTACTACTTTTATCGAAAATAATTGCATGATACCACAACAAAACCGGTTTATAATTATAACATAGATATGATGCTCAGCTAAAGTATTTAAGGTGCAAAAAAAGTAAAACTGCTACACATTATTTTAAAAATAGATTAAAAATAAGAGAGCAGTAGAAAAATATTTTATCAACAAAGCACAAGATTTTTTAATATTTTATTAATTTGAATAATCTTAATTAGTTAATTTAAATAATCGTAACATAATTTTTTAACATAATTTTATAATATTTTTTTACATGATCTTGTAATATTTTTCTAATAATAATAAATCTTTTATTAATTAATTTAAACAAAAAGTGAAATACTTTAAAAATAAGACGTGCAATATTTTTAAAAAAATATGCAATTTTGAAAGACCAAGAGAAATATACATGCCTTTACTTGGAGGTTTTAGCCCAAAACAAGCTAAGTTAACCATTAACCTTAGTTAAAAAGTTAACTATTTAACAAGCTAAGGTTGAAATGCAACATGAAAATATAATTATTTATTGCTTAAGTTATTCAATTTTACATAAACACTTAATTTTTTTTACACCAGGATTTGATATTCATACCCCAAAATGCTTCGGGAAGCGAAAATTTCGTGTTTTCCTGTAAATCTTTTTTTCCTCCAATCCAAAAAAGGCAATTAAGGAATAAAAATTTCTTTAAAAGTTTCCCACTGTATTTTAAACGTTTATATCTATATTTATGAATTTAATATAAAACAAAAGGGATCAATTTAATGATCTAGTTGACGTCAAGTACTAATAATATATTTTATAAATACTTTAACAAATGATGGAATAAGTACGGGATGATTCTTTATAACAACATGCACCCAATAGAAGAATTAAATAAACTATTCATAAATAATTTTTTATCTACGAATTTTTTTTTAAAAGCATAAAGTGAAATATTAAACCAAGAGTTCGCTATACCCATTGTTAACTTCATATTCGTTAGTGTTATCCAATTCAGTAAAACGATCTCAAGATTTATTTAATTTATTTTACATCGAAATAAATCAAATGTGATTCCCCTTTCATTGCTGAAATTGAATGATTCAGTAATGATAAGGCATAAATTCCATAAATAGAAATCATTCTAAAATATAACCATATAGTACGTGAAGACACATATACGCAAGTACATTATGTTATGACAACACCGAGTTTTCCATCTTGTTTGTTTTTCATAATATACAAGTGATTAGATTGATAACCATCGAGTTCGGTACATTTCCTTTAAAAGAACCACGCTTAGATAAATAACAGTCAAAGAATATTAAAAAAAAAAAAACGAAATTTCTATCCATAAATACATAAATCAAGGCAGCTATCTCCGAGACAGAACATTGGTTTGTACCATTTTAGCCCCTCAATAATTTAAAACCATGGCAGCCATCACTAAAAAGAAACATTTCCAACACCATTTTGGTTCAGCTAGAGCCCCTAAATTAGACAGGCCGACTTATCATTTATTTTTGGAGCAAAGAGCTAATATAAGCTCATAACATAACTGATACTAACATAACGTTAACTTGCGAACTTGTTTGCTCCAATATTGCTTGATAGGTCAGCTCTGATAGTATAGGAGCCTTAGGCACAGCAATATAAATTCAAAATCGGCAGCTATCTACTATTAAATGATACATTTCTTAAACACTATTTTGGTCCAGCAGTTTAAGAAATATAATTTCACATCATGACAGCTATCTCCAAACGAAAACTTTTACTTTTTTAACTTCTTCAATAACCAAAATTTTGGCAACTATCATAAAAAGGACCATATTTTAACACCATTTTGGTTCAGAAATATAATTTCAGATCATGACAGCTGTCTCTAAACTAAAAACATATTGCTCTGGTCTAGTCCTTCAGTAACCAAGATCGTGGTAGCTATATAAAAAAGAAACATGTTTTTAACAGCTTTTTTGGTTCAGAAATATAATTTCAGATCATGACAGCTGTCTCTAAACAACAAATATATTGCTTTGGTCTAGTCCTTCAGTAACCAAGATCGTGGTAGCTATACAAAAAAGAAACATGCTTTTAACAGCTTTTTTGGTTCAGAAATATAATTTCAGATCATGACAGCTGTCTCTAAACAAAAAATATATTGCTTTGGTCTAGTCCTTCAGTAACCAAGATCGTGGTAGCTATATAAAAAAGAAACATGTTTTTAACAGCTTTTTTGGTTCAGAAATATAATTTCAGATCATGACAGCTGTCTCTAAACGAAAAATATTGCTCTCGTCTAGTCGTTCAATAACCAAGATCTTGACAGCTATCATCGAAAAGAAACATATTTTAACATCGTTTTGGTTCAGAAATATAATTTCGGATCATGACAGCTATCTTCAAACAAAAAATATATTCCTCCGGTCTTGTACTTCAATAGCCAAGATTTAGGCAGCTATCATAAAAAAGAAACATATTTTAACACCAATTTGGTTCAAAAATAAAATTTCAAATCAAGCTGGCTATCACCAAACAAAAATTTATGCTATCGTCATTTCAATAAACCAGTACTCCGAAATCACGCCAGGTTGTATTTCCAAACAAAACAACCATTTCTGTGAATTGCTATAGGCGCGATGACAGTTACGCGATACTAAATAGGCGTTGTCCTTTTAAAGAAAATAGCACCGATATAGCTACATGAAGGAGAAAGTAGGAGGTAATTGAATTTCAGATATTTATTTGTATTGGCTGTTGTTAGTGCTTCCACAGTCTCTGAGATTGTTGAAAGATGTCGATTTCCGCATCCGTAATCCGCAAAATCCAATATTGCGATAGAAGTAAGCGTTTGGTAAGACAAGGGCAATGCGTATCAACAAGTGAAGAAGCGTACGCCAATTCAGCAAGTGACCCCACTCTGTAGAGAACAATGCTGAAAAAGAAAAAAAAAATTATGTATACGTTACTGGCAAAGTTGATAAAACAGCATGTTACAGATAAGGTGCAGAAATCAGTTATTCTATAGAATATCTAAATTTTCTAATTAACTAGAGTGATCCGTTAAAGTAACCAAAAAATTGATGCATTTCTTAGATAACGTCAGGCAGCGGTTCCCAATTTGTTTCGACTGTGGAACCCTGAATGATCGACCTTCTTTTGGCGGAACCCTGATACATAATTAACTAATCTCGTTAACAATTGTAGGACATTTTAAATAACGAAATACAACTAATTTTTTTAGTAATATGTACTGATCTAAATTTTATTAATTATTTTGAGAAAATATTTAGTGAATGAATGAAGAAAGAAATTTTTTTCTTCGTATCGTTTTATCAATTTATTAGTCTAAAAAATTGGGTTTTATACCAGATAGCTGAAATCACAGATCTGGAGCCGCATCTAGACTAAGTTCTTAATTTGATTTTAGTATATGTATGAAACAAAAGTATGAAACGCCGGCATTCAATGAAAAAAATATTATGTAAATGATGCGCATTTCTCAAAAATAAAAATTTTATTCTGAAAAAATAATGAGAGTGCCATTAAAAAAATTTATTCAAAATGTGTAAAGAAAAACATAATTTATGTCTTTCTTATTAAGGGAAACGAAATTTTCATACAAAAAAAAAAAAAAAAAGAACTTAACCTACTTGTTGCAACATGGCAGGCTTGAATGACAATTTGAATTTGACATTTTTGAATGACATTTTGACGAATCGGAGATGTATTTTATACTTTGCCGGTTTCTCATTTGTCATTCTATAGAATGCGTGAAATATAAATTCCTAGGAAATGTGTGAAATATAAATCGTTTCATACATTGTCGGCTAGTTTTAGGCATTGTATATAATGCCTATAGGCATTCTATGAAATGCCGGATTTCAAACTTTGCCGGTAACATATGCATAAACTGAAAATGAAACAGCTGAAATATAGTTTCCGTTAAAATATTAGCATTATTTTGAATTTTCTTAGGTCACAAGCATTTTAATTAAATAATACTATTAAAATAATGGATATTTAATTGAATTTAAATTTAATACCAAGATTTAAATATCACGTCTGTTAAAAAAAAAAGTCCTAACTTAAGTTAAAAAGTTAACCATTTAACCTCGAAGCCCCTGTCACACTTCCACGGAACAGTAGGGTTCCGTCAAACACCATTTGGGAACCACTGACCTAAGGTAATCTACAAACTATCTACATAATATTACCTACTAGACACTTGTTAAAGTGAAAGTAAGATCTTAGCTTGAACAGCAGCAATGCTACTGTACGCTTAAATTCTTCTTCAGGAGCGCAACAGCCCTTTGCAGGCCTTGGCTGCCTCAACAGCACGCCTTCTCCAGCTCCCTCTGTCCATGGCAACTCCCCTCCAGTTCTTAAGTTTTAGGACTTTGAGGTCGTTTTCGGTGTCGTTGAGCCATCGAGTAGGTGGTCTACCTCTAGGGCGGGACCCCTGAGGGTTCTTGAAGGTGGCAATTTTTACAGGGCTATCTTCAGAGCCTCTCCAGATATGACCGAGCCATCTTAGTCGGTTGCTTCGGATTATCTGCATAATTTGAGGATGTTTATAGAGCCCATAAAGTTCAAAGTTGTACCGTGTTTGCCAATATCCCCCCCTCAGGTATGGCACCAAAGATAGTTCTAAGTATCTTTCTTTCAAACGTTTCAATCGGGAGTTGGACGTCAAGGTTTAAAGTCCAGGTTTCGTTTCCATATAGCAAGACAGGCAGAATGAGTGTCTTATATAATTTTGGTTTTGTTTTTCGGCTAATAAAATTCGATCTTAGTTGACTTTTTAGTCAAAAAAAACATTTGTTGGCCATATTGATTCTATTGTCAATTTCAGATTTCAGTTTGTTTTGGTCATTGATAATTGTACCAAGATACTTAAATTTTTTAACCTTTTCAAAGGAATGTCCGTTTATCTGCAAAGGTTCACTATAGTTTACAGTTGAGCTTGAAATAACCTAATGATATTTAATGATTTCGATTTTTCGACATCTAAAAAATCAAGTTACTACAATCAAGAAATCAACATTAGTTGATAGAATCAATCACCTATCAATACAGAAACTATAGTAAAAGGAATCGAACGGTTAAAAATATTATTGCAATTAAGAAAATAATGATATTTATTGACTTAACGATGTCTAAAAAATCAAGTCAATGAATACAATCAACAAATTAGTCGATGAAACAAGAGAAACAAATTTTTTTTAATTTAACGATACGGAAGCCGTTATTAAATACATAACAGTTAAACTACACTTGATTCGGAACTTTAACGTGTTTTATCCTAGTTAATCTGTAAATCAGCTGGGTCATGTGCATTGTAACGACCTTCGAGATCTAGCAGTAACAGATATATAGCTGCTGAAACCTTATAAGGTTTTAAATAGAACAATCGTACAGCCAAGCTTAAGAAGTACGATAACCTTGTTCAAATCGTCAACCATATTTCGAATATATTTTTCGGAGTTTCAAACTCATAGCTTAAATTTTAGGTATGTTTGAACACACTTTTTCAAAACTTAACCTCTTAAATTATTTGTAGTAGAAGAGAATTTAAATGTGAATGATTTCTGTGATGGTAAAGCATCCACTTAAGGCTACAGTAAATTTAACAGTGTATACTTACCCAGTACCTGTAGGCTGTGGCAAAGGGCTACTGTAAGCAAAAGTGTTCTCACCACTCCCTTGTCCATTGTTCCCCAAAAGGACACAAAAAGAAACGAAATAGCTGAAATACACAAAAAAGGTATCACTAAACAAGTAAAGAGATGAAAGGGAAAACGTACCTACTGTTTGTCTAAGATAGGTACTCTGCCAGACATTCGTCTGGAGCTGTGGCGGTGACTATGGTAACAAGGTATGATTATAGTTTGTCGAAAGTAAGATCTCTCCTAAACATTTGTCTGGACCCGTGGCGGTGACTTTGGTAACGAGGTATAACTATTTCAAGTAGAGGTGTGGGGTGACTGTTTAGGGCAGGTTTTAGCTTGGGTGGGCGAAAGAAAGGGAATCTTTTTCTTCGTGTTACCCTAGAGCAGGGTTTCTTAACCTGTTGTACATTGACCCCTTAGGGATCGATGGGTCATTTTTTGGGGGTTCGACGACTACTCCTAATTTTTAAAACCTATGGATCAATAATATTTAAATAACATTTATCTTTTTTTCCCCAAAAAGGGGAAAATACATACATATTTGAAACTCGTTGATTTGTTAGCGGTAAGTCACCCCGTGATCAAGATACCTCAATTTCCGCGCGGACTAGACACAGCCCTCTAATATCCCTGACATATTTTTGACATCCTCCACCAATCGGCTTTCAGTTTGCACCATTGCAAAATTTTAATTTTAAAAATTTTGTATTCTATTAAAATAATAAAATTAAATGTTTTCTAATGATTAATGTTTTTTGCAATTATTTTTTTCACATGGGGGTGGTTCGTGACGTCTTAAATTTTTTAAAAAAGGGTCCATTATACCAAAAAGGTTAAGAAAAACTGCCCTAAAGTGAAGAGAAGCTACCCTCCCTCAAATGTTCCATAGCTTCTTGTTTCCATAGCAGCAGACGGCATCAGACTTAGCGGCGGGGGGTTTTCTTACCGTAGACAAACTATAATCCCGTTGGGGCCGTTCTCACTGCATCCGATTGCGTGCGAATATGTTTAAAAACTACAAGTAAGAGGATCAGCTCGTACACGAAATCCTTTCTAAGGCTATTGTAACTGTGTAAGATTTTTTCATGTCGAGACTTGCTTGAATCTGCCGTCCTACGATAGAACTTATCACTCTTTAAAGAAAAAATTATTATAACCGGGGCAGCAAGTATTTGACACTTTAACTATAAATAAAACCGTCACGTCAAAAAATCTATGTCATAATCCTAAAAAGTTGTATTCAGGTATTGATATAAATGTAATTCTTTGCACTTTTAAGTATAACATTGCAGGTAATATTGAAACGCAAATATTAAATACCAATTTTCCGAAAAAATTTAATATATGTTAAATAGATTTGATTTTTTTATTCATCGTGATTTTTTTATTAAGTAAATATACTTTAAATATGGAGCACTAGATGGCATCAGATCTGCTGAAAGAGTTTATAGTTGTAAATTTGCTTTACGGAAGACATTCTAGTAATAGAAAATAAAGTAAAGATTCGAGTATCTATTTCATTATTTCCTTACGTAAAAACAAAACAAAGTATTAAGAAACTGTAAGTTTGAAAACTAAATTTGTAGACCTGTAAATTTCTCAGAATACTATAATATCTTATTGTATTGAAATGTTTGATTTTTTAACCATTTTTTTTTTCGTTAAACAATTTCATATGTCGAGTTTTTTTACAGTGTATGGCCCGATTATAGTATTAGATTCAACATATTAAATATATTATGTAATTAGGATAACGTTTTCAAGAATTATTGAATCATTACTGGAAATTGATGACTGCTCCTTCTACAAATATATATTAAGGGCTATCATAACGGAACACCATGTATATTAAACATCAACGTTATCTAGGATATTTACCTAGGGAAGTGCAGCCATAATATCGGCAAGCTATGTCAAATTGATGTGATGTCTCTCCACTCCATTTCGGAATATCAAAGGAATAATCTGGATAAAATAGATTCTGGAAAAAAAAATTATACCATTGAACATTTCTAATGATCGCAAATTTAAACTCAATTTCATAATTCTGGTGATCTCGAAAATTGCATTAAAATGTGAACTAATTTTGGGAACCCGTCATAAAGTAATGGCTGAAACGATTTATTCAATTCGAGGTTGTGTTGAGAAATTACTATGCTTAATCGCTTACTGCTTATGAATTTGTTGATTAAATAGTTCGTTTAACAACAATTATTTTAATAATCATTCTTTGATATTGCTCTGACAATTTGTCTGGCGCGTCATAAAAACCGAACATTTAATAACAATTTTTAAGATGCTCCATTTGTTAGTGATTTAATTCAAAATATTTCGGTAAATAAAAAAATATCGTAAAACGAAATAATTTAAAAGATCAATACAAGAAGTTTTTTTTTTAATGTTTTATATCCTTTAGAAGTTAAAGCTGCAGTAATAGAAAATATGGTATGAAAGATGTGTTTAGAGAAATGTAATAGATATAAATTTCAAGTTTATATATTTTGTGAAAATCATGCTAAATAGCTGTGAGATCAGAGGGAAAAATATTTCGAAAAAAAAGAGATACATACATGAAGAAAAAAATTATTTTGAAGATATTATGCTAATTAAATTGCAGAAACCGTATTTATTTTTTCTGTCTTTTTTTATGAAAAAACAAATAAACAAACAAACTGCAGAAGAAAAACTAAAAAAAAATGTTTTTTTTCTTCCCAACAAATCTTACTCTTTTTATTTGGGGATTATTCGTTTTTCTTTATACCTATTCCTTTATACCTTTCTTCAAATCTGTTAACAATTTTCTATAAATTAAATGTTCCCAATAGTTCAATAATTTCTTGTGATAAAATGGATATTCTGTCTTAAATATAAAGTAGAACAATGGAACACAAAAAATTGAAATATTTTCACTTTTAAATACTCACAATAAAGCCAAACAGGCCAAATATGAGAGCCATAGAAACGTGCCAAGTCGAATAACCCTTGGGAAACTTGACGTAAAGATGCTCATTATGACCAAGGAGCTGGCTGATCTGCAAATCAAAAATAAATGTTTTATGCAAATGTATTTCAAAATAAAGCTAATGATACATCAAACTTTTCATGAAATATTTATACTATTTAACACATTTTAAAACACATTGCCACGATGTATCATGAATATCGTTAGTTAACGACAAATGTCGAATACGGTATTATTACGGCAATAGCCAATACAATATTTTACACTCATCTTCATTTAACAAATTAGCACACAAATAGTTATTTAAATTACATGAGCTCATTTTGTTTTTAGAGCAAAAAACCATGTTTACTTTACATTGTTAGATATGAAAGTTACGTATAAGGAAGTAGAGCTGCTTAAAGTCATTTAATAAACTTTGTCATGAAAATATTATTTCTGTAAAAAAATAATTAGTAGAAGAGGGTGTGTAATCTTAGACCGCACGTACTTCGGTCCAGTGTACAGGTAAGTTAAGTGGTTCTTAATAATTTTGAAATCAGTTTATGTAGCTGATACCTGCAACACCAGACATATTATCTGATGTGCACAGGCTGAGTACATGTGTACACAAAACCGTTTGGGGCCCCTGGTTCGTACTTTAAACCAAATTTACATATTAATTAATTACTAAGTGTTTCTTTTAATAATTAATGACATAAGTAAAATACGATATATTCGTAAATTTGAGTTTATATTTATTTCAGTTTTTGTTAACTCATAATTCGAATAAACAATTTCTAGGGCAGAACACAAAAATAAATTATTTGTAACATTTATTGGGCCCCCTGAAATGTGGGGACCCTTGGATTGTGCCTCTCCGGCCTTATATGATAAACCAGGCAGTTCGTTACAGTTACAGTTACCAAGAACGTTACAGTTACCAAGGTTCACCAGTAACGTTCGACATTAAAGTTTATATATTGTAAAAGATGATTTTGAAAGGTGACCATGCTGCTTGACAAAGGCTTCTAGTTTCTAAATATTTCAAATATTTATCATCCTGTCAAACGGATGTGTAGTTGTCAAGGAGCTGATCTCACATTAGAAAAGGCCGGGGTTCGAAACTCAAACAAGACATGGATTTTCTTTTATTCTGTGTCTTTACTGTGAGAGCAGCGTTGACCCACCCAATATGATGCCTCTGAAAGAGAGGCCAACAAATTTGCCCTACTGATACCTGAAGGACGAGTGTCAATCTAGTGGGTATTGGAGAAAAAAAATATTTATCCTCCTTAAAGTTAAGCTAATTCCTTTAACAAAAAGGTACATTTAAGCTTTTTCTGTCGTGTGTAAAGAAAATACTTGGAGTTTATTTTATATTTTGATTTTACTAAGCTGATTACACACAAATAAATAAATGCAATGCTTTATATTGGTAGGTATGAAAAAAAATAAAAAACAACACTGACTTTTGATCTGTGGATATCGCCGTTATCTGTTTCCCCAACACCTAAAATCTTTCTTGTCTTCAGTCTACTGTGCAAATCTCCACTGCTGTGTTTTCTGTAAATATAAACACAAATAATTAGATTAAAAATTACTATATTAAGATAGATTACTATATTTAACAAGATAATTCATCAAGGAGGTCATTTAATTCGCCTCCATTTAAAGTTGTTGTAGTTGTAGTTCATTTACGTTGCACTAGAGCTGCACAATGGGCTATTGGTGACGGTTTGGGAAACACCCCTGAGGATTATCCGAAGACATGCCATCACAATTTTGATCCTCTGCAGAAGGGATGGCACCCCCGCATCAGTAGCCCGACGACCTGCACTCGAAGTCGAACACTTTACGGTAGAACAGTTTAACGCGATCCAATACCGCACACGTGAGGTCTCTACATAGACTGATCCAAGTGGTCACCCACCAGTACACTGACCGCAGCCAGTGATGCTTGACTTAGGTGATCTGCTGGGAACCGTGTCTAACGATCAGTCCACTGCGGGACCTCAATTTAAAGATAATGTAAGGGAGTGAGTTGAAAACTTTTATAAATTTGGCAAATAGCCTTACTATACTTTGTTTCGGGTTAAGAAAAAAATCATTATCTCTATAGAGAGAGACTTATTTGCATCTAAGTGCACGCCAAATGGATGCCAAGCTCCCAGCGCGAACGAATATCAACACTGCAAACTCTTGAAACGACGTGGCGCAGCTTCCCTTTCGTTTTCTTTCTTATTAACAACAATAATCAATTAAAAAGTAATAATTAAGAAAATGATATCGAAAAATCGTAACAAATATACGTCTTTCTATTCGCATTTAAAGAAACTGATGAAATAATGATAAATATTGTTTCGTGTGGACAATTTTCTTCTACAGTGAAACAAATGTAAAAATTCTTAATCTCGCATTTGATTTGTCAAGAGCATGGCAGTGTAAGCGCATATAAGTCAGCATAAGAGCCATTTTTAGTGGTCCAGTCAAATTCAATGCTCTTACAACGTCATATAGTTGTTTATTTTTCAAGAAGGAATGTTCTCTTTATTTGTCGAAATATGTCGCCAAGTCAAGGATTCCGAAACTGTAAATTTTTTTAATAATTCTATGATATATATCGTAAAAGATAGCACAAATTAAATTTCAGTCTGACGTGTTAACTTTTGTTGTTTTTGATGACATATTAACGTGACGTTAAATTTTAAAACCTTTTAGATTGTTTTGAAAGCATATTCGTATAATTTGAAAACGAAATAATACAGAACTATATGCAGTAAAAGATGATTACTTAAATCTTGTACCGCAGTGGTCTTTTCTTAACTTGCAACAGAGTATAACTATTATATTTATCATATCTAGTATTTTTTTCTTATAAAAATTACGTTTGTCACTTTGAATACACATGGATGTAAACTTTTTCAAAAAAATATTTTTTCAAAAAATTGTTTTTTTTTTTAAATTGATTTTCAATGGTTTTTCATTGTAAATCATTGAATATGTGAGAAAATTTTTCAAGAGAGCCCACTTGTATGGTACTTATGGATTCGACTTAAATTTTTATTTTAACCCAGGAATACTAATCTAGTGTTGTACCTACTTTATTATGATATGTCGCCAATATACAGTTTTTTATTTTCTTACAGTTTCCTTTGGTTTTTAATACGTTTTACTCGCGTAAAAGGAGATAGAACTCAAAACTGCTGTATCCCCCAAACGCTGATAATTAGAATTGTAAATTACGTATTGCGTAATTTTAGAATTTCATTTTTAAAAGAGTACCACAATTCATGCAAATCTAGACTAAAATAGAATAGCGTTCAGGGAGTGACAGAATTAATCCAAATGGGAAGGCAAAGGTAGTAGATGGTGTTGATGAGCACAGCGAGCTGAGAATTAGAGCCTCCTTTAGTCACTAACTAGCTCACAATTACTTTTAATCCATAACTTAACATCGAAAGAACTTGCAAGCACAATAATTGAACAATAAGACACAGAAAATATCATTTGTTAAACCAAATAAAAAGCTTATCCAAAACATGAAGTGCTCTCAAATAACCCTTTTCCATAACATAAAAATGAAACGAAAGCTAAAAATTCGCTCACGAATTAATTCATTCTTCAAAACTAAGAAATGTCCATTATATTTCAGCTATTCAAAACAGTTTTCTGTCCACCAACAACAGCTTCAAAAACAGTTTTAAAGTAATTGAATCGAAAATGTCAAATGTAGATAAAATTGTGAATATTTATTTGACAGTTGAATAAACAGTTTGTCAAAATATTTGGGTGGAAATATCTTTAGCTGTCAAAAAATTCGTCACTTCTACTTCTTAAATATATTTTCCTTAACCGCGTTATCATTTTTTTCTTAAACATTATTGGTTATGGCATCTTTTTTATTTATTTCGACGGTAAGTATACACTGGTCACAAATTAGCAGAGGAAAAAAAAAAAAAAGGTAATCGAAATTTAAAGAATCCCTTATGAGGAAAGCGGGAATGAAATCATCAAAAATATCTTACATAGCCTGGAAGTTTTTAATTATGTCTCAATCATTGAAAACTCGACAGATTTCGATGTCGTTTTTATTTCCTCTTAACGACTTAAATATAAAATTATATAAAAATGCCTGCATAACGAAAACAAAAGTATTAACTGTATATAAAGTTTTCACCACTAATTGGACATAAACTGTTTTGAGTCAAGAAGAAGTAAAAGGTATTGCGATGTACGTTTCAGTTTTTGAGCACTTCCTGCTTGAGGGTTACTTACATTACAGTTCGACATTAAAATGATTTTTCTTAATTTTCGATTATTCTTATTTTGACACTGAGGTACACTGATTAAGTATGGAGGTAGGTGAACCTTAATATAATCCAAATTTGCAACAACCTTTTTTTTTTCTTTTTTTTTTTTGTCGTATGCCTGTTTAGGCAGTGGGGGTGCAATTGTTCCTGTTTTTCAGTGGCGCCATCGATGGCCAGGAATTCGACTTCTGCCACGCCATTCACACAACCGCAACCCGTTTACAGGGCAGGCCACATTCACACACAAAGGAGAAAGAACATAGAAAACACAGGGAGAGAAAGAAACATCCATGTCTTGCCCGGGATTCGAACCCAGGACCTTTCGGATGCAAGTAAAGTTCATTGCCCCCTACACAGGCCGGTCGGCTGCAACAACCTTAATAAGGCTATAAGTCAGTTCATATTTTACTTCGTTTCATAACCGGCTGACCCGATTCTGAGTTCACGACTATCAGTGTTCATCTCTGTAGCCTCGTAACTTTGAACCCAGCCCAAAAGACAAGGGAACTTCTTTATCAAGCACTGGAACAAACTAGCCTTCGTGGAAGACTTTTTAATGAAACTAACCCGCATTTGCGTTACATGAACAGGAAAGCCCATGAAAACTTCCAGCGGTTAGCCCGATGGCAAGGTGATTTCAACTCATGATTCCTCTATCACTGAGGTTATTCGGCGTCAGCACCTATCTTAAATTATAAAAAGAAAAGAAATATTTTCATTTGTTTGCTAGTTATGCTTTTAATTTATAAAGGCCCTAATTTTTTTTTTTTTTTAATATTCTAATGTCAACTTTCGAGCAAATATAGTAAAATTTGAAATCTATTCAATTTTCGTTCCTTTCATTTCATTGAATTACTACTTCATATAAATTTGATAAATAGTGTTTTTGTTATGTAATTAATAAACTAACAAATGACATTTTTAGACAGCTATAGATGCTTTGCACGTAGTACGAAACTCTTGTTTCCTACGTTGTTTTCATCATTTTTACGAGCAAAACTTTCTCTATTAATTAAATTTTAGTATTTTTTCTTAGTTTAGCTTAATTAAATTTTGAATTTCTTACTTTTAAAAAATCCTTCAGGTTGGTTACAACCAGCTGTTGTCCGTCGTTGAACGACTTTTATATACCGTCTTTTATATTTTATAACCGTCGTTGAACGACTGACCCAATTTTGGGTTTACGACTACCAATGTTCTACTCCGTAACCCTGTAATTTTGAACCCAATCCAGAAAAAATTCGTCTTCGTGGTAGACTTTTTGATGGGACTAATCCGCATTTGCTTTACATGGAGGGGAAAACCACGAAAACCACCCACGGTTAGCCAAGGAGACTCTAACCTATGATTCGTCTACCATGAAGGATATTTTACGTCAGCACTGTGGTTGGTGCGAGCCGGGTGCGAAATTTGTATCTACCAGCCAACACAGGGATTCGAACCCGGGATACCTCATTGGGAGGCAAGCGCTCTATTCCCTGATCCACCACTGCTCTATATTTTGATATTGTGATTAAAAACTATTCATGTTAACTGAAATTTGGTAATTCTTTTCCAAGTGGCTTCGGGTCTAAGGCCCCGAAATCAAGTCGGGACTTGGGAACTATACTATAAAATCGGAGTGAATTTGGATCCTATTATAGTTTAACAATCGATGACATGATTCGAAATTTAATTGAGTTTTCCAATCATTCGTGTAAGACATAATAAGCAAACTCATGAGAAATGTACGAGTATGTCTTATAATGTAAAAATTATATCGCATGCTTTAGATACGAACTATTTCTTTTACCTTAACATGAAATACATAAAATGTCTTCGTTAATGTTAAAACTATCACTTCATTTAACTTTTCTACATCGCTATGTCTAGCTTATGTCTCTGTCTATCTCCTAAAGACTTGATTGTATTCAAATTATTTCAAACCGTCTTATAATTCATCTCAGCCTTTGAGAGCAGTGACAAATTAAATCCATCTTTATCAACCCGTATTGTTACCGTCTGTGATAAAAAACATGCACTACAAAAACTTTTTTCGTTTAAAAGCGGTATATATTTTTAAAAAAATAATATATTTATAATTTTTTTAACAAATTATTTTCAGTTTTACCCGGGGTATTAATACGATATCTTTAATTGTATCACAAGTTAATTTGCCTTTTAATTCAACCACAATTTGTATTTTAATTCAACCATGTATTTTAGTCAAACCGCTTTTCTCAGAATCAATCGTGAAGTACTAATGTTGTTTACGTTGCACGGCAGTCTTTTTTTTTTTTTTTTTTTTTTTTTTTTTTTTTTTTTTTTTTTTTTAATTAGACACTCAGTAAAAAAAATTAGAAGCGATACTGACGTTCAGTTGAACCATAATATCGTTCGAATTTCGAGATAAACGGCTTAACAACTATTTACTTTCCCTTACTGATAATACTATCAACACTAAAATAAAATTTCTTTAAACTGATAAAAAAATTAGTTTTTGGAAGAAAAACTTTTTTTGCAATTCTTGCTTATCATATAAAAAAATGCTAAATGCAAAAAAAAATTTCATTTCTGAATTTATCACTTGCGTTGATTTTTCTATTGGCCGGAAGTACAGGCAAATATAAAATATCGAAAAAGAAAATAAAACTTTTTAAGGATTCTATTTAAAATTTCGTTTCATCTTAGCAAGTTACCAAAATATGTTTTTTTATATCCAAATCTATTTTTAGATTCTTTTAGATAAACAGCGCTCTCAAATGAAAGATCCGGTCGATTGTAACAGACTACACAGTGACTAATTTATTAACGATATTTTTCTGCGAGCAAAACATATTGACATATTTTGATCTAATTTATAATTTTTATGAAAGTTGCTGTTTCTATTTCTAGACCTCAAGTTTCCTATTTTTCTTAATAAACCATATATTTTCTGTTTTCCTACTTGCAATATTTCCTATGAGAAATTTTGCAAATGTTTCTTGGAAAAAAATACAGGATATTATAAATACATGTATTCCATTTCACTCATAATGATCTGTTATCGTGACGTTTTAAATATCACATGTATGTAAAGTTAGATTTGTCAAGCGCACTATTTACGGGTTTAATGTCATCTGTTAGGAAGTCAACTGCTATCCGAGAATACTAAAAAAATAGTAATAATAAATAATTATATTTGATATCGGTTTTATACTTTAAATCGATATTTAAGATCGATAAGCTGCATCCTTCTCAGTTATTGCTCATAAATTGATAATAAAAAAATTGTATTTGGAAAAGCAATATCCAGATTATTTTCAAGCTGGAAATGTTTTTATAAAGATGAAAACTATCTTCTCATTAATTGTATAATGCTTATTATAATGCATGAAAAATACTTTTCCTAACAAAATAGCCCAATAATTAGGAAAATATGTATCTGTTACAAAAATACTTGCCATCCTAAATTATCTTTCAAAATAAAAAATAAAAAAATTGAAAAATTTTTTACCTGTTATTTTAGAACGTCAAGATATACCCAAATACCTGTTATTTTAGAACAGGTATTTGGAGCAGATATATGGATGGTGTTTTCAATAGAAATGTAAACAATAACAATCTCGAGCTCGGGACTTACTCTAGTTCCGGTTAAAAAGTTTGCAGCTGCTTACTACATGTTATTCTGATAGGCGATGTTTTCAAACGGATAATTTTGTTTTCAATAAAAGAAATAAACTAGATAATTTCTGAGCTCAAATCTGCCGTATTTCATAAGATATTAATGTTATTATGTAATTCTGGGGAGTTTGGAGTGAAAATTTGTTTTAGTTATTTTGTTATTTATTAATAAAAAAGGTGACATGGTTGCAAGATTTTGAATAACTCGCTTTTTTGGCAGTCTTGATTTGGCCTCTTTCCATTTGTTTATTACTGTTTGTTCGTGTTGCAAGCTGTGCACCATCTTACGTTAGTGTTAACACTTTAAGTACTGTAAACAGTATTGTTAGCATTGTAAACATAAGTAATCAAATGCATTGTTTGCAAGAATCTCAAAACACAATGATGCCAAATGGCTTTAAAATACAACTGAAACAGTAACCCGGAAATTTAGGCAGTCCCGAACTTGCAACGCTCCCTTGTGTAGAAAACACCATCCATTGTATTGTAACAGATGTAATCGGCTATCTGAATATCCCTGTTATTTCCCATTACTAATTTTAGACTTCAAGTTTCCTGGGTTTCATAATAAACTATATATTTTCTGTTTGCCTATTTGCAATATTTCGTATGAGAAATACTATATTAATGTAATTTGCACCAAAAAAATAATAGTTGTAAAATGGTTAATAAATTAAGATACCGATTAAAATAAGTTTATCTTAAATTGTGGCGCATTAAGGTACTATTATCGAATAACATCATAATAAAGAAGCAACCCTTTTAGTTTTAAACACTTAATTTAGAAAACAACCAAAATCAAAACGTTTCATAATAGAAGAGCAGAATAAAAAAAATATTAGAGGTAAATACCTCTAAATTTGGGACACAAAAATATTTTACAGAAAAACAATACCTTTACGACTTTATTTACGACCTGATAACAACAAAAAATGTATGGAAATTCATGTGAGAAAACTGGATTCTACCACGTGATTTTCCGATTAGTAGAAAGGCACCGAATCTGCTCCTGCACCAGAGCCCAAGGTTAAGAAAACTGAGATGGGCACAGTAGGCCTTGGCCCTCTATGGGCTGTCGCGCAACTGAGTTTAGGTTTTTAGAAATGCTCCGATAACAATGGAAAACTGTATTAGTTCATTCCGTTTTTATGCTATGTAGAGATTAATAGCTCGTATTTGAAAAAACTCATTAAAGTGAAAAGAATTTCTGACTTAATAGAATTCGTTCCCATTTCTGATTGGCTAGTTGATGCATTTCAAAACGTAAGACTTCCGTATAGTCAGCGATTCCATTGGATCTTGCGACATCATCATTCACGTTTTCTAAATACAGTTGAACGACGAGTATCTGGACCAATCGGGACCAAGGCCTATTCGGATAATGAATAAAACCCGAATAATTGGATAAAATTTTAAAAAGGCTATAAAAATGTTTTTAAGTAACTACCCTTCACACTTTTTCTAGTCTTAAGATTGGCAATTGTTGCAATGCCTATTTATAGCATATTACAAATAACGTGCTTGAAAGTTTTAATTTTTAAAAACAAATTTATTACGTAAGATTCTTTTCAAGGTACAGAAGAAGAAATTTTTCGACCCTTTTCAGGTATTTTTCAAAATAAATAAGCATTGCTGCAAAAAAAAAATAAAAAAAAATAAAAAAAAATAAAAAAAAAATGGTGAAGGTGGGAAGATTACATGGTCTTTCGAAAATACGGATAATTGACTAATCCACTTAATCGGCTCTACGATAATCGGCACTCTGCTGAGATTAGAAACACATGAAAAATGCTTACGAAGATGAGAATATACATGCATTCTTTTTAATTATTGAATAAAGATTTATGCAGTAAGCGAATTGTAAATTCTAAAGAAAATGACTATACTGACATTTATTTTAATAAGCTAATTCTAAAAAGCAGTAAAATTTAAAACGTGTTTTAAAAGTAATATATTACACAACTTACACGCTCGGCATGATGAAAACAATATTCAGGGCACGGTTTTAATTCACCAAGTCATGACTAAAAATGAATACTGAATAATAACACAAATGGAGTCTTCCTACAATGGGGAAACACTAAACTCGCGAAAGGTAACGTCTTTCCGCATTTGATAACGTAACCACAATAACATATCAAACATCCGTCAAACCCAACCTTACCGAATCTCAGCAACAATCGCATCACCATCCGCTTAATACACCTATTCTCGCTCCTACGTTCTATCTTCTAATCAGATTTTTGCTGAATAAATACAACATAACTTTTTGTTATATTTCCGAAAACAATGCAACCACTCTAAAGCAGGCAACATACTGCCTATTAAATCACAAAAGAATTATCGTTGCCTCACAACATTAATAAAATAATTCTAAATGTTGAGAGTAATTTCAAGTTATAGTGAAAATAATGCAAATGATTTGCTGGTCTGATCGCACTATATGAATATGAAAATCAATTTAAACTCACGCTACTATTCAAAGTATTAATTCATATTCAAATTATTCTTTTATTTTCAGAATAATTATCAGAACTTTAATGTATTTGAAAGAGTTTTTAATGCTAGCAGGTAAAATGCAAATAATAGAAAATCAGTTTATACTAATTAAAAATGAAGTAACCTGTTTCTTCCTTCTACTAGTTTTCAATTGGGTTACAACTTCTGTATTAAAAGATAATAAGTAACTTCTGAAATTGAAAAACTTATGAATATTAAACAACTTCTGTATTGAAAATATGCTAGAAATGTACCAGTACAAAATTAATTAAATTTAATTGATAAATTTAGTATTAATCTAAAGTGTGCAAAGGTCACTTCTCTCTTTTAGAAATCATATTTTATTTTAATTACATAATCAAATGCAAACATTTGAGAGCAAAACGTGCCCTGAAATAGAAATTACATCATAATCAAATAAAATTTGAGTACAATTGGTCAAATAGTTTATAGGCAATAAAATTAAAATAAATGTCAGATGAGCCAGTCAATTTGTTTCTTAAGATTTGAGCGATATTAGTAAAATTTTGTAAAATTGCATAGTTTAAAATTATAAAGAAAAAATTGTATACATTTCAATTCAAACTTGTCTTGGATCATATTAATATAATAATTTTTAATTTTTTTAATTTTATTTTGAATGAAATCATCTTTGAATCAACAATTTTCATAAATGTGCGACAATATTTTTTTTTGATTTGTATTGTTAATTCAAATAGTTATGGTGAAATATGCAAAAAGTAAAACTTACATTAAGGAAACCATCACCATCTCGATCACCATCTTGAGTAAATTTTTGGATCATAGATTGAGGCTTCCCCTGCTATTTTGTAGGACCATTCAATGGATTAAAGGTATAATTATAAAGAAAAGGCGTGTTTTTGCGTGATTTCAGAACTTAAAATATTGTCTACTCAAAGTAATAAGCATACTTATGATTTTCTCAAGCCATTAAAATTGCATTTTACGTTAAGAAGATACCATTATTAGACTAAAAACTATTAACATGCTCTGTATTTAATATTGCGCACTGCATTATGACTTTAAACAATTATTTGATAGCATTTATTGATAGAAAGATCTATGTTTAAAACACGTTAACTTTCAAAATTTTTTGCGCAGTTAATTTTAAAATTATTTCATTCCAACTAATTTTTATATTAAAAAAAATTTGCTTACAGCTTAAATAGATAGAAGAATTCATGTTTATTTTTAATAAGAAATAATATAATGAGTTTTCGTAGATTTAAGTTTGCATTATTCTCTTGAAACTCAGTAGAGAATCTTTTAGCTCGTATTAAATGAATAAGGTAAGCCGAGATGTCTCAGTGGATAAGGTACTGAACTGCCATTGCTAAAGACCGGGGTTCTGTCATCATTGGCGGGTAGCAACATATTTTTGTGTACCAGCTTGTCTGTGATACAAAGGCGGCCGTTGCGCAGTGCTGTCCAAGAAATTGTGATGGATTATATTTAATTTTATAACAGTCGTTGAACAGCCAACCCAAAGTTTTGGTTTTATGACTACTAATGTTCAACTCCGTAGACTTGTAATGTTGAACCCTATCCAGAAGACAAGGGAACTCCTAGATCAAGTATTGGGTGAAATTTGCCTTCGTGGAGGACTTTTTGATGGAACTAACCCGCATTTGCGTTACATGGAGAGAAAAACAAATGAACACCAGAGAAAACCAATGAAAACCACCCACGGTTGACCTGACGGAAAGGGGACTCTGACTTATTCTATCTACCACTGAGGATAGATTAGGTCAGCACTGTGGTCGGTGCAAGTCGGATGCGGAATTCGTATCGACCAGCTATCGCTTGGGGCTACCTACGGGCTGTTGCGAAGAGGGATTAACTTGCATTAAATAGATTTTAAATATGAAAAATACAGTATTTTCGCGACAGCTCGTTGTAGGCCAGGGGGAGTCAAGGAGGTTAAAGTTCCACAATTTCAAAACCATGTCCACGACGATGGCAATGTTGTCAAAATTATGCAACGATCGCCTTCTTCGAATTCTGCTCCCGGCTGGCACCGACCACATCGCTAACGTAACTTATCCAAAGAGGTAGATAGATTCTGGATTAGAAATCCCTTGCCGTCGGGCTAACAATGGGAGATTTTCTTTAACTCAATTATTTCATCAAAAAGTCCTTCATAAAGACTAGTTTGTCCCAATGCTTGATCCCTTGTCTGCTGGATTGTGTTAAAAATTACAAAGCTACAGAGTTGAACATTAATAGCCATAAACTTAGAATTGGGTCGGCTGCTCGAAGCCGGTTATAAATTAAAATCGAAATTGTATTTGTTGCCTCCTCAAAAATATTAATGTAAACTATTCTATAGTGGTAAAACATTACATATCGTAGTATAAATAACGCTGAAAGATTAGGTTTGCGGGGCGAAGTGCTTCAAAAACGTTAAATTTATGTTTGCCATAATATCCGTTTGACAGTAAAATTATTGTGAGTTTATAAAGCATTTAATTTCAAGCACTATTAAATAATAAGTACTGAAAAAGGGACGAGAAAGCCACTGGAAGTGCCTAAAGTTATTTATGATTCGCTCGGATAATATTTTTTCCTTGGTCTGTTTTCTTCTAAAATGACTTTTAAAGTATTACGTTTTAATCTTCAACGCACCGAAGTCATTTTTTGTCAGCCTAACTGGTTATATTTATAAAATGCAAAAAAGGAATAAAAAAAAGCATGAGGCGGGGTTGACTTTTTTCTAACTCTGCAATGGCTATTAAAATAGTTTATATTTCCATCATAGGAAAATTCCCTAGTTTTGTTATTAAATCTTTGAAATTACTGTGAACATAACTACTTTATTTAAAAATGTTTTTAAAAGGCTATATCGTTACATGATAGAGCACTTTATTATGCTATTTTAATAGCTACAGTGAGTTGGAAACAGTTATTATTGATTGCCAGGTCAATTTTAGTATAGTTTCAGCCAGCGCCTTCTTTACTAATTTCCGAAAATGGCGCAAAACGTCAATATAAAGAAGTCACAGTTTCGTGAAACTAAAAAGCACTGGCAATCTAAGTTTTTTAATATTTAAAAAATTATTCAAACTCTGCATTATTTGAACATTAAAAATTTGCAAGCATTAATTCATTGATTTTTATTAATTTTCATTAAATGTAAAAATCTTAGCAAATTAATATCCACCTAATATTTTGTCACTTAAATATTTTAATAAATTTAATAATTTTTTAAATATTTGAGTACTTAATTTGTCCGTTCTAAACACCAGATAATTTTTTCCGACATGATGGTACAGTGAAACCTGCCAAGTTGACCACCCTTGTAAGTTGGACACCCGCATAAGTTGACCTCAATTATCAAGTACAAAATTTTTCCTATATAATATAAAGAAGCAAAACCTTTGTAACTTGACCACCTGTCTATCTTGCTTGTTGACCACTGAAATAAGTCAATTTAGTCTAGGAATATTATGAAATTCTATTCTAAAACTCTCATGAATTGACCAAAAAAAAGAAAAAATTCAGAAAATTTTCTGTCATTTTGCAATGTATGTTAAAATTTCACTTGTTTGGTGAAATAGTGTAAAAAGCTGATCTAAACCCTTTTGTTAGTTGACCATTTGGGGAAACTGTAGGGGGTCAGCTTTTGACCATTTCTTTCATTCAAAACATTGGGCTGATGTAAAATCTAAACAACAGCGCCAAACAACAATGAGGGAATATT
The DNA here is from genome assembly GCF_043381705.1 of Parasteatoda tepidariorum. Taxonomy (NCBI): domain Eukaryota; kingdom Metazoa; phylum Arthropoda; class Arachnida; order Araneae; family Theridiidae; genus Parasteatoda; species Parasteatoda tepidariorum. The sequence continues at coordinate 28,677,313 of NC_092209.1, read as the reverse complement.
TTTGTAACAAATAAGTTTGTAAGTGTAGTAATAACGTCGTAGTGTAGTAATTTGTTAAAGTTTTCAAATTTCATGTTTTCGTGTTCTGATATTTTAAGAAATTATTTATATTAAACACTTCATATGCATAACTAAAGAAATAATTAAAAAATAAAGTTAGTTAAATATTAGAATTATATGCAACAAATTGAAGTTCATTCATGTTTAAACACATTTCTTTAGATATATTCATTTGGCTATTTGCTAAATAAAGTTTTTAAGTCAAGTAAAATTTTTTTTTAAATATATAGAAACATGTTATAGTAAATGAAAAAGTAAACAATGACCCACCCTCTTTATAAGTTGCCCACTGTTCTAAGTTGACCACTAAAACAATGCACCAGAAGTGGTCAACTTACACAGGTTATACTGTATATGTAGTTTAAATCACAGTTTTGTCTTAACTGTAAAACACTTCAACTGAGGTCTTTTCATTTGTTTTGGTAAACGTTTCAAAAACACTAAACCAAAACGGTAAAATCCAAAATTTCAAACGATTAATTCAGTATAAGCTCTCCCTGCAACAAAGTCTCCCTATAGTGAATTAATTGGGGGGGGGGGAATCTTGACTGAACAGAATTTTTTTTATCAGAACATTACATAACATTCTAAATATTTTCCACATAACGAAGTTATTAAGTCGCAATAACAAATATTTTGGAAATTTATCTCTTCGATTTTCGTTATTATTGTAATTTTTCAGACGTTAATCGCTTTTTGTCATTTCGTTTGAAAACTTTTCAAATTTATCCCCTTTTATTTTTTACAAATTTTGAGATTTTCTGACGTTTATATTTCCCTTTTTTTTGTCGTTTTTCGGAATTTTTTTAGATTTATAGCCTTTTGATTTTCGTTTTGGGAATATTTCAGACGTTTATCTTTTAGATTTTTGTTGTTATGGTGACCCTTATTATAGATGTTTTCTGATATAGCGAGTGAAAAAAAAATAAGCTAGGCAGTATATAAAGCCATTCAAAGAACAAATCAACGATTCAGTAAAAAGGCGAATCAATGAAACACATAATCAGTGAATCAGAGAGCCGGGTTTCCTTTGTTTATTGATGGCTATATCATGTGAAATTTTTTTTTGATTCAATACAAACGCTTCTACAACAATCAGAAAAGACTGTTTTTATATTATAGAGAAACATTTTTCTTATAAGATACTTCTTGCTAAGTAAATTACTTTTCTTATAAAACTTATCCGTTTCGAAAATTTAATATAGAATTATTAATCCTATAACCCAAACAAAGCATCACATTTCTTCGTTTATTTTTTCCCCTCTAGCAATTGCTAATATTACGGCAGAGGAAGTTTCATCTAAAAGACGTCAATGACATCCTGGACAGCGCAAAGATGTCAAAATCAGATATTTATTGATTCGTTCCTTGATATTTTCTCGCTCTGAGACAGTGTAATGAGCAATCTTACGTTATTTTTTTTCTTCATAAATACAGTAGCATGGGGGTATTAAATTAAGGTCAGTTCTTTTTTATCAGAAACTTTAAAGAAATATTTGAAAGAATGTTGTTGTTTGGAAAGCAAATTTTTCATCGTGATTTTGAAAAAGGAACTTATTTTAGAAATATATTCTTTTTTAGTTGACGATTTTTTTTCTTAAACTTCAAAAAAAAAAATAGAATGTAAAAATACTGTAGTGGAAAATGTAAATCCATTCCGTCCATTGTGATCGAAAAAAAAAAAAAGAAAATCTCTTACGCATTTCTTTTCGCAAAATGTATTTTTCTTTTCTAAATTTGAATATTTTTGCAATTTGAAAGTTTTTTTTTACTCGATAATTATATTTCACTTGTCTTGCAAGTAAACTTTTGTTATCTTCAAAAAAAAATAAATAAATAAATAAATAAAAAAAAATAAAAAAGAAAAAAACTTATTAATCTTAAACCCTTTAGCACAGATAGAACGCCAGTGCCTCTTATAGATATACATATTTTTTTCTGATGCTCTAGTTACAAATAGATATTTTTGCATTCTTTAATTATAAAAATTAGTCTAATGGTTACAAAAAATCCGTAAGGTTTTCGGATTTATATTTATTCTAAAGCATAGAATGCAAAAAAAAGTAGTTTGAAAAAAATTATTTTTTTCATTCATTTTCAGAAATTTATTATCAATTAATGATGCAAATTAAAGAAATTTCAATGATGAAAAATTTTTTCTCTTAGATCTAAATAACTGCAAACTTGAAAAATTATTGTGAGGAAGATTTTACCTCTGACGCAGAAAAAAACATCGGCGTTTCATGCTGTATTTCATAGCCATAAATTAATAAAACGCTAAATAGAACATTTTTCACTTATTTTGACTTAAATTATTAGAAAACGATAAAAAAAAATATTAAAAATATGCTTAATGAAAATTCTGCGTCAAAGGGTTAAGTGCTGACGTTTTATTTGAATAGGCTGTACAATGTACAAAATAAAAAACAGAACTCCTGAATGATGTCGATTTCTATTGTTACGTACTAAAATGCAAATTTACTAGTTTCGAGAATATCATTTGAAATATGACAATTAATTTTAATATGACTGACGATATTTTAAGTCAGGGAAGAATTTTAAGTAAGTGCAAAAGCTCATTTTCTCTTCTGAATAAGCAATTCGAGGGGATTTAGATTCATGATCCTCAAAATACGAGAGAAAGATAAGCGCGATTTGAAAATTATAATCCGATTTATCTAGTCAAGAGAGCGGTTGAAAGTTTTGACTCCTAAAATTTAATCTCACTTGGCGATTTTCTCCGTATCTCTAGAATTAATTAAGCAAATTAAAATCTTTTTCTATGCTTTTGAAAAACTTGCTCTTCCAAAAATAGTTTCATGAAAAAATATTTGTTATTTTATTTAGTAATAGTCAAAAAAAGCTTTGAATTGTAAGCTATGAATTTTTTTAAATCTCACGATAGATAATGATGACAATATCTGAAATTTTATTTCATTTTAATACCTGCTTTGAACAGTCGACTCCTGTCTTAGTTTGCGACCATCAATGTTCAACTCAGTAGCTTTGTGATTTTAAACACAACACAGAAGACAAGGGAACTCATGGATCAAGCACTAGGACAAACTAGCTTTTGTGGAGGACTTCTTAATGCAACTAATCCGTATTTGCGTACTAATCCGTATTGGTCAGTGCAAGCTGGGAGTAGACTTCGAATCAACTAGCCACTGTTAGGATTCTAAAGCCGCATTTGGAGGTGAAATCTCTATTCCCTGAGCCTACGTGGCTAAATATATAAAATTTGGTCATAATCGGTCGAATAGATCTTGATAAACGAAAATTTAAAAATACGACTCTTTTGAAGTTCATTACTCAGAAACTATTTGGCCGATTTAATTTAGGATTTTGCCATTTAATATTGCGTAGTCTAAAATAAAGCAAAAATTTGTATACCTTACAATTAAACAGTTTTCGTCCATTATTAAATTTAATGATAAAAGCTAAGAAATTATTATGAATATAATATATTATATAAAATTATCTTTATTACATAATTACATAAATTATTACATAAATTTATCACAATCAAGGTACTTTGTCCTGTACATTGATTATCTTCGAGGGGCGTAAAAACCCATTTATTCAGTATGTATCATAAAAATGAAAAGCATTGATGCAGCTATAATAAGCACCAAATTTGCTCATAAAATACTTTGCACCTATATAAGAATATATTTGGTAAAGATTAAAACTGCATCGATTTCCATAATGCATGTAGTGCCATAATGCATGCATAATTGGTATGAACCTTGAGAATTCATTAATAAATATTTAAAAGTGATGCAGATGTAGCAAATGTAACGTTTCTCTTCTGTTTATGCTAAACTTTACCTTTTCGTTTACAATTTAACTATAATTGGGTATAGTATGAAAAAAACACAACTACTTCGATTTAGTAGGAACAACATATGACGCAATGCTAAACGAATGGAATTTAGTTGTTGTTTATTTAGTTATTGTTATTAGTAGTTGTTGTTATTTGTTTTAGTTGTTGTTGTTTATTTAGTTGTATTTAGTTTCAATAACTTTTCTTTATAATGCAATAAAATCTGGCGAGCAGTTATTTAAACGATCGAACACTTCGTTTGTTTATTTGTGGCTTGAAGTTAGGCTCGCAGAAAATGCCGTTCATGGGTTAAATTTAGTAGGAACAACACAACCTGTGACGTAGGCTATATTATACCCAATTCCTTACAAAAAAAACTTTTTATTTTATTTAAAGAAATGGAAAAAGAAATGCACATGAAAAAATCGTTTTATTTAATAAAAATCAATCCAAGCTCAAAGCTTTTGAAATATGCTGGATCAAAAATAATAAAACATTGAATTCGGTATTTCTAAATTAAATATTCTGCTGAATCGGCACAAATTATTGTTTTTATTTTTAGAAGAAACTTACAAAGCTCAAAGATGAAAATATTTACGCAAACCTGCGTTCTCTAACCAAGTAGGTGGGTGCATGACGTTTCCATGGTTACTACATTCTTTCTGGGACCCAGATTTATTTTCAGAATTCCACAATATATATTAGATAAAGCAAGAGCGATTTCTAATAAAACTATGACGAAGAGAAAAAACAACTTTCTCTTAACCTAATTTTAAGACTGTATTTTATTTTGCCCGATATTTCAAAATTCCTAAAAACTCATATCAACAAAGTGTTTTTGAGTATTTTAAGGCATTGAGAGAGCACTACAGCTAACTATTTAGAATACTTTTTTTCTCCTTCTCATAATTTTGCACGTACTCGTAAAAATTATTAAAAATTCATAACAATTTCACAAATGTGAACGAACTAAACGGAAAAAAAATGCTACACACTTGGCAGTAACACGAACTTGGAGAGAAAACAAAATTCCCGAAACAGCAATTTTCATACTCAAGGGCCCAATAACTCCTCCAGTTTTCATCAGATTTACCAATGGATTTTAAAGCACGTATATAATAAATATATTACATAATATGATTACTTTACTTAGGGAGCTACGAATCCTCTGAACTTAGGACTTCCAAATCACTTAAAGAGGATCTCTGTTTAATACAAGGTGTCTCAGTTAAGCGTTTCAGAACTTCTAAGAGGGGTAGGGGGCATCCTGACGACTCGAAATCATATAGCAATGTGGGGTCGGAAATGCTTTCCTGAAGCGGTGACATACACAGTAGCACCATAAATAAAAGAGACCGTAAGTGAAAAATTGCTATAATTATACATTGAAAAAATTATATGGTACATGGGCCAAAGTAAGTGATCGAAGTTTCTGCCACTGGCTACAATGTACACCTCACATCTCCGGCGCATGGACATTCGAACATTCTGCAATACTCCAGGCAAATCTCGCAGGAAGCTACTGCGATTCTTGCAACCAGCATTATCAACAGGGGTGTCATAAACCAGTGTTTTCATATGACTCCAGAAATCAAGACACGATAGGTCGGGTGACCGAGGAGGCCATATAATTTTTTCAATGTATTATTATAGCGATTTTTCACTTACGGTCTCTTTTCTTTATGGTGCTTCTGTGTACCTCACTGCTTCAGGAAAGCATTTCCGACCCCACATTGCTATATGATTTCGAGTCGTCAGGATGTCCCCTACCCCTCTTAGAAGTTCTGAAACGCTTAACTGAGACACCCTGTATAGAAATTCTCTACATTTTCATTCCTTTGCTAGCCACTTTTTGGTGACCAGATTGGCTACCCTTAAGAACTTATACAATACATAAACTCAAACATGACATCAAAAGTAACAAAATAATGAATAAAAGAAAAATAAGAGAGAGATTAGATATTGAAAGATATAAATCTTAACAACTAATATCGATATTTTTCAAATCCATTTTAGAAATATATAAATTAAAGAGAGATTTAAAGAGAGAATTTTCAATATAAACTGCATGATATAGAATTATTTTTATATACTGTTGAAAAGTAAAATTATTTCTCATTTATTACTTCTTATTGCGTTACACATTCTGAATTTCTAAGTTTAAATTTTTTTAAAAAGTACATTAGATTATTTTTCAAATCCTTTTTATCTCGTTTACGATTAACATGTTAATAAGATGTGCTAACATTAAATTATAATAATAAGATATATTTTATTTAAAAAAATTAAAAGTTTTTTTAACGGTTTTAAAAAAAGAACAATAATGAATTAGAAGCAACCACGTCGGAGATTAATAAGCGATGCGAATGGGAAATGGAGTTTCATAGTAATTAAAAATAATGATACTCTTAGACGTTTTTTCAGAAGGTTAAATAAGATTAGTTAGTTATCGTAGGAACATTCACTCTTTGCAAATAAATTTAACTTCTTGAAGACATAATGTTAGCAAATTATTTTTCGCGAATCTTGCAACACTTATGTCAGGTTGAAACTTTTACAGCATATTCGCACAATTCGAATAATTTACCTCTCTATTTAATGCACAAGGCACATGCATTTACTTTTTTAATTTAATCTTTTAATAAATAAAAATTAAAAGCTCATTATGTTTTCTTATAGTAAGCTGTTTAAATTCAGAGAACGAAATTTTTTGGGAAACTTTTTAACTTGCTTCACATGTCACACTGAAAGGTTAAAAAAATATTGGTTGGGAAGGTTGGCCTATATAAAATAATAAAAGATATTCAATGTCATGAATAACAAATTTATACGAAAGATCACGCTATAATATGCTTACTTGTAAATTAAAGTAAATGAAATAATGAGTGTTGTTTTATTATGTGTTATTTTATTTAACACAGTGAAACATTTTATTGGCCTGCATAGTATTAATTAAATAGCATACATTGTTTCATTTAATTTAATTCCTTAAAAATTATTTTTTTAAAAATTGAAAAAGGATAGCATTCAAAAATTACACTATAATTTATTATTTTAATTAATCACATGTTTTTTTCAATTATTTGTAGTGATTTTATAAAATACTTCTGCATGGATTCCTCAATAAAGAAATTCGTGAATTAATGTTCGAATTTTTGAATTATTGTAAACAAAATATTTTCAATTCGTTAGAAAATGTCTAAAGGTATGGTAAAAAAGTAAAATTAACATTAATTTGTCAAACCTTTCGACAGCTCTTTTGACAAAACTATTCCAGATTGCGTTCCCCCCCCCCATATCTTAAGAGTCAAGACTCCTAATGTATCGAAAAAAGGTATGTTTATTCAAAGAAAGTAAGTTGTTGTGTCTTATTTCGTAGCTTCAACACCAATTAGCTTGTACTAGAAAATCCTAGTACGTAAAAATCCAATCTTTAGATCAAAAGTTATTCAGGGTGTTCAGTTTTTTTCTTGCGCATTAGGATATATATAATAAGAAAAAAAATTTAAAACCAGAAGGCTACATAGAATAGCGGGCAAAACTTTGCCATCCATATATTAAGACACAATTTATTTAAAAAGACTTCAAAATTTTTAATACGAGTATTTTGAAACACGATTTTATTACCTATTTAACTTTTGTTTAAAAATTTGAATTGAAATAAAAATAAATGAACTACGTCTTCACCATTTATTCACTGACGTCAGAATTTCAAAATAACGCAAAGAGAAGTTTTTAATTCTAATAGTCACTACCACCTACTTCAAAAGAAGTGCTGTTTGAAGCCTTTTAAAGCTTTTAATTTCCTTTAGGCTATTTTAAACTAACGTAACGTTAACTTATTCCCGTAAGTCTTCCAAGAATAGTTATTTTAAAAAAGGAATTTCGAATATATCAAAAGGGAAGAACTTTTTAAAATTTTTGATTTATTTTCCGAAAGATACTGTCCCAAAACGTCAGTTATTTTAAGATATTTTATATTTTGTATTTATGACATTATGATTAGAGGAATAAAATCTAAGGACTTCTGTTGTTAATTAAAATTCAGAATTAAATTAAACGCAATTAATTATTTTCGATGTATAATGGGATTAGGTATTGATTTAACTGCTACGACAGTCTTATTATTTTATTACATTTAATAAACATATCTAAGAGGAAGAATTTTATAAAATCAGTATTTGATTTATTTTCCGAAATATACTGTCACAAAACGTCAGTTATTTTAAGATATTTTATATTTTGTATTTATGACATTATGATTGGAAGAATAAAATCTAAGGATTTCTGTCGTAAATTAAAATTCAGAATTTATTTAAAAGCAATTAATTATTTTCTATGTATAATAGGATTAGGTACTGATTTAACTGCCACGGCAGACTTTTTATTTTATTACATTTAATTAACATATCAAAAGGGAAGAACTTTATAAAAGCAGTGTTTGATTTACTTTCCGAAAGATACTGTCACAAAACGTCAGTTATTTTTACATATTTTACAGTTTGCATTTATAACATTATGAATGGAGGAATAAAATCTAAGGATTTCTGTAGTAAATTAAAATTCAGAATTTAATCAAAAACAATTAATTATTTTCTATGTATAATAGTATTAGGTATTGATTTCACTGCTATGACAGTCTTATTATTTTATTATATTTTCCGAAAGATACTGTCACAAAACGTCAGTTGTTTTAGCATATTTTATATTTTGTATTTATTAAATTATGATTGGAGGAATAAAATATAAGGATTTCTGTTGTAAACTAAAATTCAGAATTTAATTTAAGGCAATTAATTATTTTCGATACATAATTGGATTAAGTATTGATTTAACTACTATAGCAATCGTATTACTTTATTACATTTAATTAAAATCTTATACTGATACTTGGCCTCTTAGTCGGTGAGATGGGGTTTAATCTACGACTACCAGGATCGGGGTTTGATTCTACGAGCTAATAATTTAATGAGAGATTGGATTAGTCTCAGTGACACGGAATGCACACTAAAGTAATACATATGCACACTAAATAATTTATATTAATAAAAAACTAATATGTAGAAGACTAGGAACAAATGTAAGAAATTAATTATAAATAATTAAAAATTTGGTCTGTCTCCCCATAAATCGCACGTGCGCTTTATATCTGTCAAGTTATCAAAATAAAAAATTATTAACTCATTGCAATATGAGTGACGCCAGGTTCTATATAGTTAAAAAAAACTGGTTTGTCTCCCAAACAACAATTTTCTTGTCAGATGATATCAAAATTGCGTCCCATTAATCTTTATTCGTCAGAAAAAATAAACAGAGTAATTTTGGATTAATAGTGATTAACTCTTAAGATTTAAAATCCTTCTTAATTGGCATAAATCAGACTTTTTTTCTTCTTAAATAGCAAACTAAGTTTTTTCATTTCTCTGCTCAACAATGTGGTTGATACACTTAAATCAAACGTTCCCATTCTGATTGAATAGTTCCATTTTAAAATGGAGCAATTTTAAATGAATGATTCATTCAAGTCAAATGTTTTCATTATTAATGGATTATTTATTCTAAAATTAAACGATTTCATTCTGAATTAACTATTTTCAAATCAGACGAATCCATTTTTAATAAATTATTCATTCTCATATCAAACGATTCCAATCTGAATGGCATTATTCCTCCTCAGATCAAACGATTCCTTTGTTAATGAATTATTGTTTCCTATATCAAACTACTTTATTCAAAATGAATATTATATGTAAAATCAAACGATATTAACCATAAAAGTAATGAAAACTTACCTTTCAAGTTTTGGCGGGTGGAACATACGATGAGCAATGGCGCTAAGCGGTTTAATGGTCATAGGTTCTTTAATTTCTTCAGTGGGCATTTTCACTTCTGATGGTGCCGATTCCGTCATTTTTCTTCTATTATTATTCTTTTCACACGATATCTTTTAAATTTTCGTATTTTGTCGTAAAAGTAGACTCTTGTATTAAAATCAGTTAAGGATTTTGAATCTACAAAGCATTATTGTGTACATTTTCGGTAGATCTTTTTCAATGTTTTAGTTCTTAATTTTAAAAACATCAAAATTGTACTTAGTTTTTATCAAAGTTTTTGAATGCACATGAACGAAAATGATTTTATCTGATAATAATATTCCAAGGCCTTATCAATTATTTCAGTTCTATATAAATTAGAACACGATTTTGATGCAAATAGAGAAAATATTATTCGGAAACTAATTACGAAAATCCCTTACGTTCAATGAGTAATGATTCACTAATTATGAAATATGAATTTCTTCAAGAAGAATATCTTTATCAAAACAAATCACTGGATTAATGAACCTTATTAGGCCTCTATAAAAATTAGATTTGCATTTAAAATAAAATGCATAAATAGATTGGTTTTTCCCAAATGATAAGTTGATTTACAGTACTATAATTCGAACCCTAACGATGGTTTTAATATTTTACCATTTCGTTCAAAGGAAAAATTTACAAAATGTAGATTTGACGGAGCACAATTTATTTTAAACTTTATTAATATTTTACTAATAAATCACCAATTTATTCATTGATTTATAATTAGCAGCAAATTCAAATTTGGAATACTTGACTTTAATATATGTCAAACTAAACGTAGTTTAATAATACTCAATCACTATTTTATTTCTATTCAAAATATTCGTGTCAAGATATTTATTAATTGAATATTCTTCTAAATGCAATCCAAATTATTTTTATGCTTTCAAGTTTCGTTTCTAAAAATGTATGAAGATTTTTTTTACTTTGATATTCCTTAATCGATATTCCACTAAATACGATCAAACTTCTTTCACGCTTTCAAGTTTCGTTTAAGAAACCTATCCAGATATTTCTGACGATATTTCAGATACTTTTTCCCACTAAATGTAAACTAGAATTTTTTGATGTTTTCCCTAGTTTCGATTCATAGCAACGTTTTCTTTAGCCTAATATTTCAGTAGCTATATACCATTACGTGTAATCCAGAACATTGAACATTTTATCACTATTGCGTCATGTCCGTTGCAAGAATGAAAGTCAGTTAAGATTAAAAATTGCTAAGATATACTTTTCACAATATTACCATCACTTAGCTATTTTTAAAGCAACGTATCTCAAGCTTAGACTACCGCCATTTTGGAATTCCAATATCTGGTTTTAAAATCCTCTTTCTACATCTGTAAAGCAAAGTGAAATACAATTGTAAGAATCATATTTAATCCAATACTAACTCAAAAATGCTGTTTCTTATGCATCTGTGGTAATAATCTCGGTAAAAAGTAATAATGCCACGATGTTTTACAAAAACCACACTTACATAAACAAGCCAAGAAAAGCAGTTTCAAATATAAAATTTCTGCAGATATGAATGCTTTGAAATATTTACTATCTAAATCTTTTCAAATGTTATTGTAGTTTTAATATTGGTATAAAAATATTTAATTACTTTGTTTTATATAGAATTTGCAGCTCTTTAAGGGGGGGGGGGATGATGGCCTGGTTGCCAGGGTGCTGGACTCACGTTCGTAAATCCAGCCGAATGAAGACTCCCTGTATAGTACATGGTGACTGGTGCACGTGAAATATGTCGGACAACAAAGTCCTCCATGTCCCCATAACAAATAAATACCTCCTGGGGTGCTGAATTCGAGACTGGTTGTTCTTTGGTTCAGGTCAAAGTTACGATCTGAGGATTAATGAATGGGTGTATGAATGGGTTTGCCCTATAAACGGGAGTGACGTATGAGTGAGGTCGAAATCAAATTTTTGGCCATAGATGGCGCCCCTGGAAAACAAGAACAATAGCACCAATTGCCTTGATTGACGACAACAACAACAACAGGTGTTTAGAGCGTTATAAACATTTTTGGTAATTATAGTTTACAGTTCATTACATAGAGGTTATATATGTGTAGAGCGTTATAAAGATTTTTTCAATGTTATGAAGTTTTATCTGTTTCAATTCACTATTTATTATTTCAGTATTATTGACCATCCTAGTGAGCATTAGACCTGGAGACCTGGGACCTGGAACCTAACACAAGCTGGGGAAAATAAAATTACCATTTTTGAGAGAAAAGTTTTGAGGGCCATCCTTGGTGGGATAAAAATAAATAATTCCTGGAGAAGACGATATAATACTGAACTGTATAAAATCTACAGAGAGCCAGATACTGTGAAATTCATAAAAATAAATCGAATGAACTGGGCAGCTCACATTTTCAGAAGGAATGATGACTCAAATTTAAAGAAAATCCTATTACACAAACCCCTAACGAACAGGAAAAGAGGTAGACCCAGGCTGAGATGGCTGGATTTAGTTGAGACTGATTTCCTTACTCTAAAGGAGAAAAACTGGCGAACAAGTGTCAAAAGTAGAGAGAAGTGGATTCGAATTCAAAGGAAGGCACTGGCCCACCCTGGGCTGTCTAGCCAGATATGATGATGATGATGAGTGAGCATTAGAAGCATTAAAACCTCATTCACAGTTCAGAGCATTGCTTCTTAATTTAATCTCATTTTATAATTAGTGAATTTATTGCTTAGTCATAGTTCAAATGTTTAAAACTACCATTTTCTGTTTTTCTTTTTAGTACTGCTCTCTCATTAGATGTTATTATGACGTAGTGAAAAAGTCATTCTTTTATTATGCAGAAACAGATATTAAAAAGAAAATATGAAGAAGTGAAATTGTCTTTGTATAGTTAAGTGATTATAAATTATTGATAAAAATCATCAATAGTGCCATCTGCTGGCTAAATTTTAAGTTGATTACTGCGTAACGTTGGGAAATAAAAGAAAAAAATGGAAAAGAACTTCATAAAAACTGAGGGGCAACTTTTTTTACATTTTTTGTTCTAAAGCGCATAAGATACGTTATATATATATATATATTAAAACCATATATATTAATATTTTTCAATTGGCTCATTAAAAAGATGTTATATTCTGATCATTTTCTAGGCAGTTTAAATTATATTAAAGGATGATAAAAACCTTATTTTAATAACCTAAATATAAAAAATGTATTTTTAAAGATATTAATTAAAACACTTTTCATATTAAACTTAATTAAAAATATTTCCTACACTAACATTTTTTACATTCATTTATATAATTAGAATGTTTTAACTATGCCTTTTGAGGAATAAGTGTTTTGAATTACATTTTTTGTTAAGTTTTATTGCTTTTACCGCTTTAAACGTACCTTTCATGCAACGTTGTTTGTTAAACTTATCTTGTAACATTATTTTATCGATGAATTTTGTAAAAAAAATTTATTATCTTTCAAAATTTTTTATTCATTTAATTTTTGAAAAATTTATATAAACTTATTTTTAATCTTGTAACAGTTTTATAAACTTATCTTCAAACACTTTTTATAAATTTATCTTCTAACACTTTTAATAAACTTATCTTCTAAAAATTCTTCTAAACTTATCTGCTATTTTTAGTGGGAAATTCCTCTTTTCCAACGACGAAACTGATGTTTAATCCTAAATCCATTCTGTGCCCTTTGATACAAACTGGCTAAACTTTTCAATTGAGCAATCAGTTAGAAAATTCCAGGCTTTCTTAGTAATTTCCAAGATTTATCGCAAGAAATAAAAGCAATCCTCCCCGGAGTGCTATAAAATTTGTCAGATCCAATACTAGACTGAGTCTTAACGAAAAGAGGCATTAACTTCAGAAAAGACAGAGTATAAAAGGCATGACTTCAATCACTTCAGACCGTTGTTCGTCCGTAAAAGCTAAAAATCTTTTTTGATTGTTATTGCTCATCAGATATCTGAGTTAACTAGAAGAATAGAGTCTGAAACTAAGCGTTCGTAATTAGCTTCAAAATCAATGAAATGTTCCGGCAAAACTCATTTACTAAAAGCTAATTGCTTTTGAAATGGTTATTCGAAAAGGCAGAAAATAATGATGCTATTGGATATTGTCATTCTTATGCACATTCATTATGTACATAAGAAACATTCATATATAAAACGAAGTTTTAATTAACATATGAAAGTTCATAAAAAGTGTTTCGGTGAGTTACTAAACAAGTGCTTTACCCTTTGATGCAGATGGCACACCGGTGTGCCTTTTCCCGACGCTATAGTTACAAGTAAATATATATATATATATATATNATATATATATATATATATTAATGAAAGAACGGCATTATAGTTACTAAAAATCTATTCGATTATCGGAATCATTTTTGTACTAAAATCTAAAAAAGTAATTAATTTTTTTGATAATATGATGAATTTTTTTGATGAATAATTGATTTTGTAAATTAAGGAGGAAATTTCAATAATGAATAACTGTTACTCTTAGAAATAACTAAGTGTAAATTTGAAAAATTATTTTTTAAAAGTGAGCCATATTTGGGAAATGTTGCCTTTAACACAGAAATCGACACGTTTCGACGTTTCATAACCATCAATTATTAAAATGCTAAATAAACTATTTTTCACTTATTTCCATCTAAATTGATGAAAAATAACAAAAAAAGTATGAAAAAAAATTGCGTCAATGATTATTGAGTACAATTTATAAAACCTTTTAAAAACAAGCTCATTTATTTCATTTGAAACTTATGGTAGTATTTTTTTCTTCTCTATTCTTCCTTCAGAAATTTTGCAGTAAATAAAGTATACATAAAGGAAAAAAGTATTTCGGCCATTTTCTTAAGGTGTCCGTGTTAACGATTCTTAATGTAAAGGATTAACAAGAGTTACGTTTACTACTTTAGAAGGCTCTAGAATGCATTCTATTGGTCTAAATGCGATACCATTTAAACTACAGGGAATTAAAAAATAAATTATTAAATAAAAGAAATTAGAACAAAAACTGATGGATAGGTAGAGCTAAATTACTCAAGGTATTTATTTACATACATTGAAGATGCGGAACTTCATTTGAGTAATAACTCTGTCGACTAACAAACTTCTGAGAAAAATATGGCGGCAGATTCTGAACGAAAATTAGAAATAATAGTTTTACAATTAGAACAGATCGATGAACGCAAAGGGAGACACATTAAACATCTTAAACTCTACTTTTGAGCAGCGATGGCTCAGGGGATAGAGCGTTCGCCTTCCAATGCGGCGAACCGGGTTCGAATCCCAGTCGGTACGAATTCCGCATTCTGCTTGCACTGACCACAGTGCTGACACGAAATATCCTCAGTGGTAGACGGATCATGATTTAGAGTCCCCTTGCCGTCAGGGTAACCGTGGGAGGTTCTCGTGGTCTTCCTCTCCATGTAACGCAAATGCATGTTAGCTCCATCAAAAAGTCCTCCACGAAGCCAAATTTCGCCAAATACTCGATCCAGGACTTTCCTTGTCTTCTGAATTGGGTTCAAAATTACAAGGCTACGGAGTTGAACATTAGTAGTCGTAAACCCATAAAATTGGGTCGGTTGTTCAACGACGGTCAAAAAATGTGAAATAAAACGCTACTTATAGGAGCCGAGAAGACCAAAGCTATGTCCAAGAGGTCGTGGGTTCGATCCCCGCTGGCCGAAGACTCCCCGTGTAGTAAATGGTGACTGATGCTCGTTAAATCTGTCGAGTCTCAAAGTTCTCCATGTTCTCATAACAAATCATTCCTCTGGGGGCACTGATCTAGGAGTTTCCTTGTCTTCTGGAGTGGTTCAAAATTGCAAGGCTCCGGAGTTTATATGTAGTCCTAAACCCAAAATAGGGTCGACTGCTCAAAGACGGTTGTAAAATAAAAAATATAAAACGCTACTTTTCATAGTTGACATTTATCTATAAAGCACATTTAAAGTCAAAAAGAGAATAAGGATATTATTTGTGCCACGTATGAATAAAGCAGTACAACGTCAATAAAGCAAAGATAAAGGTACATAAATGGACATGCTATAGTTTCGATACTATAAACAATAACAGTTTCTGTATTTAGACACCGAGGAAAGTTCTTGTTTAACTATATCAGTTTAACTATAACCAGAACTATAATCGTCCATTTCTGTAATTTTAATTGGGATTTATTCATATTAGATGAGTTTATGTCTATTACAGCGTAGCTTATCAATGGATTTTTGTACTAGTTCTTTTTTATCCAACAAATGTCATGGGCACAATTTGAATTGTCTGTGGTTCACATTTCATTTCATTTTTATCATCAGAACGCATTCTAGAACTCTCTAAAGAAGAAACTTTTTTCTCTGGGTATCTTTAGAATCTTTTTCAAAAAGGGAAATCACGTAGTTATTGATATTAATGTAATAAAACCTATGAAATAGAAAAACTAATAATAGCGTAATATATATGCCATGCTACAACTTCGAAACAGCATTCAAAGCAACAAAACCCATCTAAATCTTTATTTCTTTTAGCATTTTCACAAGGATATTTTATTCTCCACAGACTTAAATTCTTTTCCTTTAATACGAAATGCAGTGCACGAAGTAAAAAAACTTATGGAATAGGTATAAGATTCTATCTTTATTTTCTTTTCATCTTATCTTTAGATTTTTATTCAATAGTCTTATTCTTATTCTCTTTTTCTGTTACGTGTTCATGTTATAATATATTTTAGTCTTATCCTTATTTAAAAAAAAATGTTTGTTATGGATTATGCCGTCTTAAGTCGTAGAAAGTTAAGGTTAACCGTTTTGTGTTGAATTTGAAATTAATGTGATGGAATATTTAGGTAGCATGATATTTTTTTACAGATTGTGTTATTCAAATGCAAAAAAGAAAATTTGTATTCTTTTAAAACTTCATGCATTAATTGAAACTATTATAGAATAATTTAAAATTATTTCTTTATTGTAAGGACCATTGAAAGATGACTTTGAATAAATTCAATAAGGCACTCAAGTTGAATTATGATAGATTCTGAATTATGATAGATTTCAACACTCTAAAATAATAAAAAAATAGAGGGTATTTAATTTTGTTGTAAAATAGAAATTTGAAATATTGATTTGAAAAAATGAGGTGAGGGTAATTAATTAGTAAAGTTCTGTAAATCAAGAGGGTAATCAATTAATAAAGCTCAGTATTCATAAAGCTCTATAAATCAGGCTGAAAAATCCGGGAAAAAATGCAGGCTGGTTGATGATGACCTATAAAACGACAGAAATAAATAAAAAAAACTTCATTTGAAAAAAAACTTCAAATTTCATTTTCTTCCTTATTTTAATTACAATGTTTCAAAAATAAAGCAAAAAGTTTAAAAGAAAGACTTTAACTAAGTTTCCTCAGATCTAAATTATCGGCTACGGAGTCTTAAATGATCAACCTTCTTTTGATGCAACTCCGCCTTTAAAAACAAAGTATATAATGACAATATTTCGTATCCAAGTGAAATGAATCGTAATCAAGTCGATGCAAATTTTGTGCCCGGCTCACACTGACCATGGTGCTGATATATAATTACCTCAGGGGTAGACGGAACATGGGTTAGAATTCCCTTGCCATTGGGCCAACCGCGCGAGGTTTTCGTGCTTTTCCACTCCATGTAACGCCAGTGGCGGGTTAATTCCATCAAAAAAAGTCCTCCACGAAGGAAAATTTCTCCCAATACTTGATCCAGGAGTTCTCTTGTCTTCTGGATTGGGTTCAAAATTACAAGACTACAGAGTTGAACATTGGTAATCGTAAACTCAAAATTGCTTCTGCTGTTCAACGATTGTTGTAAAATAAAATACTTTATACAGTAGTTCCTTCGTCTTCTGGGTTGGGTTCAAAGTTATAAGGCTAAGGAGCTGAACGTTGATAGTCGTAAATCCAAAAATGGTAGGTTGTTCAACGCCCTATATAAAATATGATCGGGTTAAATATGAGAGGTTTTAATGATTTTTCTTTCCATGTAACGCAAATGCAGGGTAGTTCCACAAAAAAATATCCTGTGCGATGGCCGCTCCCAATTCTTGATCCAGGAGTTCCCTTGTCTTCTGGGCTGGGTTCAAAATTGCGAGACTATGGAGTGTAACATCAATAGCCGTAAACTTCGAATCGGGTTGGCTGTTCAACGCCGGTTGTAAAATATGGAATAAAATAAGAAGAAAAAAAATTATCATCGTTTTATCATTGATAATCTTTATTTAGATTTTATATTACACAGTTGATAATTTTTGCTTTACATTGTATTAAGAAAAATTGCAATTTTCTTATAAAAAAATGCCATTTTTTAAATTGGCATTTTACTTCTAATAATTACGTATAGGAAACTCGAGTACTAAGTTAATAATGAATTACTATTACTGATTAGATCTAAATATAATGACAAGTTTCTGAAATGATAAAAAAATAAAAAATAAAGCTAATTCAAAAAAGAGTTCTAACTCTCGGAACCCTGACGTTTCGCCCAGCACAATGAGGGATCTGCTTGTCAACTTAATAGGATAGCGATCGATTATCAGTGTTGAAAGAATTATTTGAAAGGGGGAAAAAAGGTAAAAGTGCATGGGAAAAATCTTGACATATCTGTCTGGTAAATGAAAATTTTTTGTTGAAAAATAAAAACTAAATATATGTGTTGCCAATCGCTGAAAGCTAATCCCTGTTGTGAGAAGCAAGGCAAATCGAATCTGTGGTGCCAGTCCCTATAAGCTAAAAGCTAATCCCTGTTGTGAGAAGCAAGGCAAATCCTTTAGCCACACCTCCTGCGCGCATGACAAAAAATGAGTAAGAAGACAGTTGTAAACAAAGATTGTACGTAAGTACGTACAATCTTTGATACAATACAATAAGTACGTTTAGTACGTACTTCAGAGAGAAGTACAGGCCCAATTCCTCGATGAACACTTGAATCCATTATTCGCATTATTTTTTTTTGCTATGTGATTCTTAGGTAATACATTATTTTTATTTTCTTGAAAGAATATCTTATTTTCATATATACATTCACATATATATATAAATTTTATATATATAGTTTTTATTAATTTCAGATTCATTATTTTTCATTTAATATCATCTATTTTTGTTTCAATTTTTTTGAGTGCTCTTCCCATTATTATATTGACATATTTTGCTTTGGCTTGATTGATACAGTATTAGGAAGCACTCCTTTTCGCGGATATAATCGTGTGAGCTGATGAAGAGATTATATCTTTTCTTTATTTCGTTCTCGAGATTTTAAAATTTGTTGTGAAAGATAAGTAAAATTTTTCAAAAATATTTTTTAAATTAATTTTATTTTAATAATTTTTCTTCTTCTGTAGTCATTAATCTTTATTATTTTCCATACTTTTTAAATATTTATAAAATTCTTCCTCTCTTTATATATATATATATAGGAGAA